>NC_025993.2:15216793-15246793 GCF_000442705.2 Elaeis guineensis | reverse complement strand
AGCAAGCATTCGATTGTTAATACCAGTGAATGGTAGTCTTCAGCGAAGTTCAGAATCTGATCAGACATGGATGCTAAAGGCTGGCTATTGTATCAAGAAGAAGGAACTGCCTTTATATTCTACTTTCTTGAGTCTTTCGCGATTCTTAAAGCTTTTGGGTTATATCTTTTATTTTCTTTCCTCTCTCTCTCTCTCGCCCCCTCTCGCTCTGTGTGTGTGTGTGTGTGTGTGTGTGTGTGTGTGTGTTCGTGTATGTGCGTTTGTGCTCTTTAAGAAGATGGGCACAATGGCTGGATCCTAGCTACTTACAGCATAAGCGTTCAGATCTGAACTAGTTTAGCACTATTATTTCGTAAATACAAGCAAACAGGCACAATAGATTGGCGAGAATAATGACAGCCAACATGATATAATAAATTTGTTTTTTTGATATCATTTTTATTTCTTATTTTTTATTTTAAAGAAACAGAATTATGGAAATTGAAATAAAAAAAAATGTTTGGCGCTGCTGCTTTCATTTTCTATTTTTTAAAAAGTTATTTTCATTAATGCTAAAAAACAAAGAAAAATAAAAGATCTTTGCTTTTAATATTTTTTAAAATAAGAATCTCATATTTTGCATCGTCACCGCCAATATTGCTTCCATTATAACTCCCACTATTGCTATTGTGGTCACTATTATTGCTCTACTACCACCCTAATAGCCTTATCACTACACCATTGCTACTATAGTTCTCAATATGGCTATATCCGATATAACTTAGATAATTAAATTTTATAACTATAGAATCAAAGATATTAATAAATAGATGATAAATTAAGTTTATAACATATTTATATGATTGTATATTTCTTATATTTCTCTTAAATATTAATAACTGCTACATAAAATTATGTCAGATTTGTTGGTGCATTGAACTAACCTTGAAACACATGGCATCATCATATGAGATCATGGAGATGTCGATCTTAAAGTACCAGATCCCAGCATACCAATTTACCTATAAGTAGATTCAAATCATTATTATATCGATCTGAATAAGAGATCCTTATACTGGATGTCTCTACTGACAGAAGAGCTCAGGTCGAAGTGTACTAATTTGAACCCTGATACCTTTATTCGGAATGAATCTTATGATACCTCTAGTTTACCCCCGTCATCTACCGAGGTGAACTATTATTGTTGTGGACTTGGCTATTCTGCAAACACCCACGGTGTTTTCTTCTATCAGGACATAGCTGGCCACGATTTTATGTCCAGCTCACATACACAGCAGTACGCTAGTTTATTTACATGTAGTTCTCTAACCGCTTAACAAATTTCTCTAATGGACTAACAGATTCTAGAATGACCTTCTTAAAATCTCTCTATAAATAGAGGGTCAGGGATCCTCTATTGGTAAGTCCAATTCTCTAAAACTGAGGAGAAACTCTGCTAATAAAAAATTAAGCCAGGCTCTTGGCTCCTACTAAGTTCTCCTTCAGTTTCATTCAATTTCTCTTGCTCTTCCACATTTTTTCACCTCTGTTCTTAAGGCTCGAACTGATTTAAGTATCAGAGGGTCAAGAACCAGAAGATCCTCATCCGATTTTTTGACTGATTTTGCAGATTGGAGGAGTTTTCATCAGATCGCAAGGATTGCTCCAACTCCAGTCCAATCTCGCTCAAGTCGATTCACTCTACTTCAGATTTCGAGTCTTGAAGCAACAGATTGACGCTAGAGAAAGGGTCTTATAATTTTTTTTGTGAGAAAGATGGTCAAGACAAGAGCTCCGCATCTTTCTCCCTCCACTCTAGAAGAAGAGATATCGGAGGTGCCACCACAGCAACTAATTGCTGTTGATCCTTAGTAATTCAGCTTCTTTGTTCAGTAAGTCCAAGTCTTGACAGTAGCTGCTCAACAGCTTCAAAAGAAAAAAGAGCAACCATCAAAAGAAGCTCCTCCTCTAAGTATTCTATCTCAGCACAGTCCTCAACCAGCTCATCAAGATGAATACCATATTGATGTGGCTAACAGCGAATTTGCCCCCAGCACTCTAAAAGTTTTAAGAGAGGGCGATCTGGAGCACAAGGTCTTGGATCTTGAAAGGCATATGATGGAGCTCCAGGTAGGGGGTCGACCTCAGAATAAAGATAGTTTTAATCTTCGATCTCCTTTCTCTCATGAAATCTTGAGTAAACCTGTTTCAAATTGGTTCAAGATGCCCACCATTGAATCTTTCGATGGCTCTGCTAATCCAATGGATCATATCAGGGGCTACAGAGCCCTCATGACTTTACAAGGGACTTTTGATGCCCTATTATGCATTGCTTTTTTTGCAACCCTTAAGAAGGCAGTGAGGGTTTGGTTTTCTGGACTCCCACAGGGGTCTATCTCTTCTTTTTAGCAACTGGAGAGATTATTTATCACTTATTTCGACACTAACATACCTCATTTGAGGAATGTGGATAGTCTCTTCTCTGTCCAATAGTAGGAAGGAGAAGATCTTCGAAAGTACGTGGCTAGTTTCAATACAGCCACCCTGTAGGTGAAAAATTTTAATAAATCAGTTATCATGTCTACTTTGAAAAGGGGATTTCAGAGCAACCGTCTTATTTTTTCTCTGAATAAGAACTTTTCGAATACCTACTGTTGGTGCAAAAATCTGCCTGCGCCAGAGAAGCTGGAGTTGTGGGGGTTGCGGTCGCCGCCGGGACCTATAAAAGAAGTCTAAACCGGAGGTGGGGTTGCTCCGGCAAGACCCTCCGACGCTCAAGTCAGTTCTCTACCTCAACAAGAATAGAGTGCTCGAACAAAAATTTTAGCAGAGTTTCTAGGTAAAAATGAGAGCTTAGAGCATAACGTATCTGGGGTCCCCCTTTTATAGGCGGAGGGGGCAACAAACTGATAGCGATGTCTGTAACCATCTGGCAGTGGGCCGCCAAGAGTCAGGAGGAGTTTGTTGCGGAGAGTAGTGGAGTGGACCCATGGCTATCACCGGGGCATGCCACGTGGAGTCTGCCACGGGGAGCGGAGCGGCGTCCATTGTCGTGACTTGCCAGAGAATGAAAGAATCGTGCGGTATCCATCACAGGAAGTGGAGCAGGATCGTGGCCATTATTATGGCCTGCCAGGGAGTGATGGAGCCGCGTGGAATCCATCGCAGGAGGTGGAGCAGAGTGGTGGCTGTTGCTACGGCCTGCCAGGGGGTCCAGACCTATCGGCTGGAGTTCGACTGGGGTGTCTAACGGAGAGAGGTGGCTAGCCACCTGTCTGAGAGGAGCTTGGAGTCTGGCTCTCGCAGGAGTCCGAATGGAGTCTTCCTTCAGTTGAAGTCGGGGACGAAGTTCGGCTCCCACAGGAGTCCGGACGGAGTCTTCCCGCAGCTGGGGCTGGAGACGAAGTCTGGCTCCCATAGGAGCTCGGGCAAAGTCTACCTGCAATTAGAGTCAGGGGCGAAGTCCGGCTCCCGTGGGAGTCCGGATGAAGTTTACCATCAGTCGAGGTCGGGGATGAAGTCCGACTCCCGTAGGAGTCCGGGCGGAGTCTTCCCGTAGCCGGAGTCAGAGACGAGGTCTGGCTCCCTAGGAGTCTGGGCGAAGTCTACCTGTAATTAGAGTCAGGGGCGAAGTCTGGCTCCCGTAGGAGTCCGGATGAAGTTTACCATCAGTCGAGGTCGGGGATGAAGTCTGGTTCCCGTAGGAGTCCGGGTGGAGTCTTCCCGTAACCGAAGTCGGAGACGAGGTCTGGCTCCTGTAGGAGTCTGGGTGAAGTCTACCTGCAATTAGAGTCAGGGACGAAGTCCGGCTCCCGTAGGAGTCCAGATGAAGTTTACCATCAGTCGAGGTCGGGGATGAAGTCCGGCTCCCGTAGGAGTCCGGGCAGAGTCTTCCCATAGCCAGAGTCGGAGATGAGGTCTGGCTCTCGTAGAAGTCTGGGCGAAGTCTACTTGCAATTAGAGTCAGGGGCGAAGTCCGGCTCCCGTAGGAGTCCGGATGAAGTTTACCATCAGTCGAGGTCGGGGATGACGTCCGGCTCCCGTAGGAGTCCGGGCGGAGTCTTCCTGTAGCCGGAGTCGAAGACGAGGTCTGGCTCCCATAGGAGTCTGGGCGAAGTCTACCTGCAATTAGAGTCAGGGGTGAAGTCCGGCTTCCGTAGGAGTCCGAATGAAGTTTACCATCAGTCGAGGTCGGGGATGAAGTCCGGCTCCTGTAGGAGTCCGGGCGGAGTCTTCCTGTAGCCGGAGTCGGAGACGAGGTCTAGCTCCCGTAGGAGTCTGGGCGAAGTCTACCTACAATTAGAGTCAGGGGCGAAGTCCAGCTCCCGTAGGAGTCCGGATGAAGTTTACCAGCAATCGGGGTCGAGGACGGAGTCCGGCTCCCGTAGGAGTCCGGGCGAAGCCTTTTCGCAGTCAGAGTTGGGGACGAGATCCGGCTCTTGTAGGAGTCCGGGATGAAATCTGGTAGTTGTAGGTATCTACCGTTGGAGAAGTTCAGCCGTTGGCGAAGTCCAGGGTAGTTCGGATTGGAGTTGAACCTGGCTGGAAGAAGTCTGGAAGGGATTCAGAGAGTAGCTGATAGTCGTAGAAAGTCGGCTGGCGGCGGAGCTTAGTGAGCACTTAGGGCGGTTTAATAGATAACTGGGGGAACTCATGTTGAAGGAGCTCGGGTGGTGTAGTTGGAGTTCGTCTGTCAGGGAAATTCAGTCAGCACTGTGGGAATCCGACTGTTGGAGAAGTCCGGGGAGATACCGTCTGCGGTTGACAGCTGGAGGAGTCTCGGGAGGGTCAATCCTGTTAAGAACTTTGGCTGAGGGTATTTTATACCCAACACCTACAATGAGATACTTGACCGGATGCGCAAGTATGCCCAGGCCGAAGAGGAAGAAGCTATTTTAAGGCAGACAAAAAAGGATAAGAATGGAAAAAAATGACCAAGGGAGAATGATGAGTGTATTGAAAGTTCAAATCAATTTTGAAAAAATCCAAGATCAAAAATTCCACCTCGATATTTTAATTTATATACCTCTCTGTCCGTTCTTCGAGCTTAAATTCTGATGGAGATTAAAGGAAAAAGATATCTCCGAAGGCTAGATCCATTGAGGGTCCCCCTAGAGAAAAGGGACAAGTGAAAGTATTGCCGCTTCCATAGAAATCGTGGCCACGATACTGAGGAATATAGACAACTGCAAGATGAGATAGAAACTCTGATACGTCGGGGTTACCTTGGTAAATATGTCAGACCGACTAAATCTGGAGAATATAGGCCTCCAGCAGAAGAAACTTCTGAGGATCACTACCGACCAACTGCTGGAATTATTAATATGATATCCAATATCTTGCTTGACACTGATGACCTGTCCCTCAAGAGGTAAAGAATTGAAGATGTTATTTATTTTTCTAAAAATAATATAAAGAGAATCCAAACCTCTCATAATGATGCTATCGTCATTTTTATGATGATAGCAAAATATGATGTAAAAAAAAATTTTGTTAATAATGAAAGTTCTGCCGATGTATGTCACGCCCCCGACCCGAGATTTTGAATCGAAGGTCATGGCAACCGCCGCATACTCATAGAAAACTCTTCCCATAAGCATGCAAGGCATCTTATCATGCTATCCTAAAACAACAGCAGAATAATTAGTTAATAATTTAAATCCAAAATATAACGATCTAAATTTCTTCTTTAATATCTTAATAAATTCAATAATGATTCATAGGTCTTACACCAAATTCAATAAGACTTTCAACCTAAAATAAAAGTATAAGAATTCTGCTTCTGATCACTCTTCCATTCATATCTTGTATCATCTTAATTCCTCAACATCTGTAAAAACAGTAAAATAGAAGATAATGAGCTAGACAGCCCAGTAAGCAATGATCACTTCTCAACAGATTTCATCAGGCATTTAAGTAAATAATCATTTATAGAAAATAAACATAAAGAGTTCATCAATTCAAAATCAATTTCAATTATACAATATAATTCATGCCAAATTCATTTCTTTTTCAAAAATTCAAGTTTCTTTTGAGATTTCAATTTCTTTCGTTCTTAAATTTTTTTCGTCAATCATGAGCTATGACCACATTTTTCTTGTGGCAGGGTTATAATACCGTGTATCTGCTTGCGGTAGGCTGCGAATCATCTGGCAGCCATGTCCTTTGGAACTGCTGGTCTCTCTGACGGTTTGTCGCTGGTCTCTCTGGCAACATGTCGCTGGTCTCGCTGGCGACATAAATCTTCAGGACAATCAATTGCCAACGTATATGCCCCCATTGACAGGGTCCTTTACATAGTCAGGTTGTCAATTCATCATGTTTCTTATATCATAATTCTTCATAAATCATATTTCATATTCTAATTTTGATAATAAAACATATAATCATGTAGTATCAAAATCAATTAATATAATGCATCATGAAATCAATATGTTCAAACATGCTTCATCATAATATTTCAAATAAGATATTTTCATAACAAAATACCATTCATCCAATTCATGCATCGTTTCACAAATCATATCAGAAAAATACATTATAATTTATCGATAAATCTAGAAAAAGTGAAACATTACTTATCTCGAACGTATTCCAATAAATCCATATAATTCTATAAATTTTCTTCCAAAAATTCTGTTCGTAAATCATATCACGATATCCCATGATCAAACATCCACAATCCTATACAGAATCAATATCAATAATTAGGAAGAATACGAAGACTATATTTCAATGATTTAGATTGGGTCCGATCATCTAATTTCATCTAATCAAAATCTAATTAGGACCTAAACGATCCAAAGTTTGACTATCAGATCAAATCGGATTCGAAATAATAGGACCGAGGTTTCTTCATCGATTTCATAAAATCAAGTAGAGAGAGAAAATTAGAGGAGAGAGAATTCATGAGGTACAATTTGAATTGATCAGGTGACACAATCCAACATTACGATTGGTCCAATATCTCGAGTGGTGAAATCAATATGATCAAATCAAGTCATGACTAGATCGGGATCATGGATGATCAAATCTAAAGATTCATGTTCTGATCAAGGTGGGTGCCAGTACGCTGTCTGACAATCATGGATCAGGGTTCTTCATTAGAATCAGATCAGAATTATTAAAAGAAATTTTTTCATTCACTAATCTTTTTAGAGAGAGAATCAATCAAGAGAGAGAATATTTTAGAGAGAGAAAATTCTAGAGAGAGAAAATTCTAGAGAGAGAAAATTCATCTCGGACTCCTCAGACAATATGATTCAACAAATTCGATCGATCAGATCAAATCATGCTAAGATTATCATGTAGATAATTTAATAAAATCATGAGAAATAAAATCTAAAAATACCTGATCTGATCAAAGTGGATGTCGGTGTACCGTCCGACGATCACAGATCAAAAATCCATCATGAAGATCATTTAAATTCATCATCATTATTCTCAAAATTTTAGAAATCTTAGGAGAGACACATAATCCAGAGGGAGGATTCTAGAGAGAGAAAGTAGAGAGAGAAAGTCCAATTCTAGAGAAAGAAAATACTAATTCAAGCTGAAGAGAGAGAGGGAAGAGAGAGAAACTCTCTTTCTCATATTTTATTATTTATATCATTATTTATTAATTAATTTAATAATTTTTCTTTTCTTTTCTATTCTTTTCTTTCTTTCTTTTTTTTTCACAGAAGAGAGAGGAGAGAAAATCTAATTTATTATTATTATATTATTAATATATTTTTTTTGCTTCTTTTTTCTTTTTTTTGCTTCTTTTTTCTTTTCTTTTTCTTTTTTTCTTTTTCTTTTCTTTTTCTTTTCCTTCTTCTTCTTCTTCTTTTCTTCTTTCCCGTGGGTTCCTTTGGGCCAAAACAGGGGACAGTGAGGTCCCCTCATTGGCTGGCCGGCCGGCGGCGCAGCCTGCGTGGGGTGGTCGTCGGCAGGAGGGGAGACGATCCGACGGCAAGAGGAGGCCATGAAAAGTTTTAATGCAATGGCGGAAGCATGGATTTCAATGCAATTATAATGAAATCATAAAAATAAAACCTAACTCCAAGATTACCTTATCAGAAATTAAACCATATAATATACATTAATATCAAATAAAAGATATAGAAACATACCTCTTATCGCTAAACCTTGATTTGTGCTTAGTTGCCGGCAGCAATCTGTTTGGATTTCCATCAGGTGCCCACGTGTTCACCCTCCAACGTTGATCCACACGGGGACTCGATCAACTCTCTAGCACTTATTAGAAAATACTCTACAATTAAATTCTGATTTATCAGAATTTAAATGCAATTTGGGTAGAACCTCCTTTCTTGGCTTTGCTGTCACACTGTTGGACCTTTTCTTCCCTTTCTTTCTTGCTCCTTGTCTCCTTAATTTTTATTCCAATTCTCTAAGCCTTTCAGAAGATTTCTTATCCTTTATCAGGACCTTATCTAGGCTAGAGAGAAGGAATAAAGAAAATTGGACAAGCAGAGCCTCTTGTAAGAAAGAAAGAAGATTTCTAAAATCTCCGAGACTCCTCGGCATGCACCCCTATTTATATTGCACGTAAAGGTGCAATCCAAAACATCTCATGCCCTCTTACAAATTATCTCATGCCTCTTGTCTATTTCTCACGCCCCATAAGTTAAGAAATGCCATGTGTACATCAAAGTTGGGTTGAAGAGATGCCTTATTTCAGAAAGACTCTTCGATCTTAACTTACGGTGTTCAGATGAGAAGTCACGAAGCTTCTCTTATTGGCACCATCAATCCATGCCTTTGGATCTCGAAGGAAGCCCATCCAATGGCCAAGATATATGGCACCAATTTGAAGAATGGCGCAAGAGATTAATGGGCGTGGATAATTTAAAACTTATCTCCCCATTTGAAATTTCAAAGGGGCGCTTTCAAGAGGTGGCGCATGGATTTAATCCTTATCCCTTTTTCTTAATTCTTCTACGATGAGTTTAATACTCAGAAGGACTCTTAGGCGCCTCCTAAGACATCTAAAATACATTCATAGAATAAAGGTTACGGAGAAAAATAGGATAGACCTTATCTAAAGGTGGTGCCAACTCCATCCATGCGCCATGTGGCTCATGCGCATGGATTCAAATCCACACGCCAAGAGAGAGACTCTTAGGCGTGTGGTTCCCTGGTTTTTGGTACCCAACAGCAAGTCCAATTAAAACACTTCGAACCCACTTCAAGACCAAATCCAATTTGTTTCAAGTTGATTCTAAATTAGCCCAAATCGGAACCCGATTCGAATTCAATTCGAATCTAAATGCTAGGGTTTGCAACATGTGCTAGCATGTTCAACTTGCAAACATGGTTTAATCAAATTAAACCCATGATCAATTTTCTTTGTGTGTGACCCATTGGGTTCCACATCTAGCCAGCAGTGAGTCCAGGTACAATTTAAACTAATTTGGTTAGAACACAATCTAGCCGATTTAGGTCAAATCAAGCTGAACCGTTTTGATCAATCAGAACAGCTTTTAATTAATGATCGAATTAAACTCTTTAATTTGATCAAACTCACAAAACATGATTGACGTCTAGCAATGTATCATGTCTACCTGAAAGATATAGAATTTTGATAGAAATACCAAAAATATCCTTCAGTGGAAAATTACCGTGCAACTTGATCTTACGATCATCCTGCATCCCGAATATAAGTTTGGGTATGGAAAAATGTCAAACCCAATTTTATGTTCACATTTCTCTTGATTAAATAATAATGATTCAATTTATGAAATATTAGAAATTATTTCTAATTTTTCATAATGCTCTGATCAAAGTCTTCCTGAATCATTATTTGATTGAAGCAGATAGGATGCGATCTCCTCTTACTAGGAGTGATCGTTTCTATATTGACCTACTCACAACCTTCATAAGCAATCCCTCATATCCAGAACACCCCGTACATGATTAAATCATGAATGAGTATGATCCAAAATATGGATTCATGCTTATAAGGTTCTACGACAGTCTCAGGTCAAAAGATTTACATGCACAATTTCCACTATAAGAAAAAATCTGTTGACATGTAGATAAGACTCCATCAGATATTCTTTAATTGGATCAATTCAGTGAATTCATTCTCTAATGAACACTTACATCCTTATATTAGTATCATACACAAGTAATTGTGAGATCAATTATCCTCTCTATCGAGCATACACAGGATGTACCAGTCTTACCAGAAACATTGATCCCCTATTCAATGTTCCATCGACTAGGAATATTTAAAATTAGAGTTTTAATATTTTAGGTCTCACTTGGTATGATCGCATCATAACCCTAAAAACCATAGCCCTAATTTATGGGGTTCATCAAAATAAGATGCAGCATATGATGAACTAAATGCCTTTATTATTTAAAATATTAGTACATGAGTTGTCAGGAGACAAAAATATCCATATATTTATACATTTTGATTGGCTTATGGGGCATATTCCTTTCAGGCCAAATCGGTGGTCGGCGGTAACCACCGGCGTCAGAATCAAAGGGAAACGGTCAAAAAAATGAAGGTTACTTCCGCAACAAAATCCGGCGACTTCGATCGCCGACGAGCATGCACATCGGCACGGGAAAGAAGGGGGAGAAGAGAGGAAGGGGAGAAGGCTTACCTCCGTCGCCAGTGAAGCTTTTCCAGCGAGAAATTGGATGGCACAGTGACGGGTCTCCGTGAGGAATTTCCGACGATTGCCGCCGTTTTGCCCCGAAATTTCTCGATGAGAGGAGAGAGGAGGGTTCTCCTCCTTAAATAGAGCCGGAGGGAACTCGTCTCCGACTCCGATTGGGAGCCGGCGAGAGGAGGAAGAAGACTCCCTTCGGGAGTCTTCTCCCCTGTTTTCTATTTTTTTTTTGTTGGGCTGGCTGGGATTCTGACATGGGTTGGGCCGTCACATTCTTCCCCTCTAAAAGAAATTTTGTTCTCGAAATTTTTCTTGCTTGAGTCTTCATAGTTTCTTACTTGAATCTCATCCTCAAATATTTCAAAATTCTAATTCTTAATACAAATTCATTCTTAAATCATTTCATAAGGAAAAAGTCAATACATTAATATCGATCTGATATGGAACCATTCATTTTCTTATTTATCAAGATCAACATCTCAAAGATTTTCAATATTTCAAGATTTCAAAATTATGATCTCATTTCCTGTAAAAATCATATTCAATATCTCATGACTCAAATTAAAATCAAATCTATCTCTTGTGAATAGAAGAGGATCAATGTCTCTATTCTTGCATAAGAACTTCATTCATCATCATCATTCATTTTTTTTTATATTATCCACTCTTAATTTCAACCCATCATAAGATAGGAAAAACATACTTCTTATGAATCATTTGATGACATCCTAATCAATCAAAATTCAAAAATATTTTCTCTTATTCGTACTTTCAAAGGTTGAAGATTTATCATTTCAATCTCATTCTCGAGCTTTTGATATTTTAATTCTCGATACAACTTCATCATTAAGTTATTTCATAAAGATCAATATCATCATTGTTGATTGAATCAATATCACTATTTCTAGTCATCGAAATTTTCTTACTCAAACCCTCAAACTCTTAAATATTCTAATTCTTGAAGCAAATTTTTTATCATTAAGTCATTTCATAATAAAAATCAATAACTCAAAAATTGATCTAAATCAAAACTATATTTTTTTCTTATAATCAAAATCAATGTCTCTATTCTAAGTAAGTATATCAATTTTCTTTATCTAAACATTAACAACTCTTAATTAATCGATTCATTATCAAATTAAATTATAAATAACTCCAATCCATCTTTTGTACAATAATCATCAATATCAATAGATATCTCAATCTTTTTCATTTAGTCAGAGAAATAATAATGATCAAAAGAGTTCTAACTTTAAATTTTATTATACCCTAGAGATAAATATTTGAGTATAATAATCTAAGATCAAAATCATCATTCGATAAACGATCTCAAATTCTTCATAATAAATAGAGAATTATAAAATTTAATTTTAAGATATTCTAAATTTAAAATAAAAAATCAAAGATCCACTCATCCTAGAATTAGGATGCTAATTATTTTTGTAGCATAGTAGGTGGAAGCACTACTTTTAAAAGTCACATTAGGATATCTAAAATGATTCAAAATTTTAAAATATTATTCTTTCTAATGTCAATAATTTTTTTTTGTATCAAACCATATCATCTATCATAATTCTTTGACTCAAAGAATCAACATTCCTGACTTACTCAAAGTAATCCAGATTACCATGCTTCCGCTGCGCACTCTGATCTAACAATCAAAATTTTTTAGGTTCACCAAAAAAGTTTGATCAAATTATTTCTTTATCTTA
Organism: Elaeis guineensis; assembly: GCF_000442705.2. Classification (NCBI taxonomy): domain Eukaryota; kingdom Viridiplantae; phylum Streptophyta; class Magnoliopsida; order Arecales; family Arecaceae; genus Elaeis; species Elaeis guineensis. The sequence continues at coordinate 15,234,474 of NC_025993.2, read as the reverse complement.
TCAATAGAAAAGATCTAAAATTTTAAATTTCAATTGAAGTCAAAGATTAACTTTCGATTCTCATTCATACTTTTACTGGTATACAATAATCTTGATTAACCCTTGAGTCCAATATCATATTTAAACCATCATATAGATTTATTATAATCAATATGAATCAAATCTTAATTCTCATATCAATTCAATTTGATAATTTTCAAATCAAATCTTTATAAGTCAAATCAACGAGAAAATCTTTCGATGCTCCACCAAATTTGGACATAATCAAAATATATAAAAATTTCAAATCATTATTATTTTTTTTTTAAAAAAAAATTTTTAGCATCAGGATCTTCAATATCTATCAAATATCCTTTCATAATATTCATACAAGCTTCAAAAAAATCAAATCTCCATTTAATAGTAGATTCAATTAGGGACCTCATTAACAAAAGCAAAGGAAACTCCATATCAATTCTTAAATCTAAAATTTCTAAATTATAAATTCACATGGATCCCTTAATCTGAAATAAATATAAATCAGATCTTTTATCTTAATTTGAAGATATCAATTTTTTATTAACAACCTCAACAATAATATCAGAAAATCTCTTGATTAACTTAGATACGAAATCTTTAAATTGAAATTTTATACACATCATGTAGTCTCCAAGAGACATAATAAGATCCATTATCTAGATCTAAGGATGATGATTAAAGCTTCCAATACGATGAATATCCTACAATCTCAAAATCAATTTCATCAATAAGAAATAGACTTCTTTGTAATATCTCCAAATATGCATTCATCCTAATATGCCACTTTATATATGATCCACATACCAAGTTTACTTTCGATAAATATTCCAATCAAGCATCATAAAAAAATTTTTTCTTAGCCTATTCTGGAACAACATTTTATCATCAAATCTTTATCTTGCCAATAATAGTCAACTTCTCAACTAGAAGTAATATCATAGTATTATTCTCACATTGAATTTGAACTTACGATTCACTTGAATAACCAATGATCCAATTAATAACCATAATGCATAATAAAATTTTATGTCAATCCTTTTGTGATTATTTTCGATCAAGATTTAACTAATCATATCATGATCAATAGATCATCCATCATATTTCAAACTCCATATGTTATAATCTCTTGCGATCCTTTTATACATAATCTCAATGTTTAATCAAAATTTATAAATATTTCTCCCACTACAATCATCAAAGATCTACACTATAATGTCCCTGGTGTCTATCCACTTACACCCATTTTATATCTGATTCTATGTTTCATAATTCATCCACTTATGCTCTGATACCACTATAATTGTCACGCCTCTAACCCGAGATTTCGAATCGAGGGTCATGGCAACCGCTGCATACTCATAGAAAACTCTTCCCATAAGCATGCAAGGCATCTTATCATACTATCCTAAAACAACAGCGGAATAATTAGTCAATAATTTAAATCCAAAATATAACGATCTAAATTTCTTCTTTAATATCTTAATAAATTCAATAATGATTCATAGGTCTTACACCAAATTCAATAAGACTTTCAACCTAAAATAAAAGTATAAGGATTCTGCTTCTGATCACTCTTCCATTCATATCTTGTATCATCTTAATTCCTCAACATATGTAAAAATAGTAAAATAGAAGGTAATGAGCTAGACAGCCCAGTAAGCAATGATCACTTCTCAACAGATTTCATCGGGCATTTAAGTAAATAATCATTTATAAAAAATAAGCATATAGAGTTCATCAATTCAAAATCAATTTCAATTATGCAATATAATTCATGCCAAATTCATTTCTTTTTTGAAAATTCAAGTTTTTTTCGAGATTTCAATTTCTTTCGTTCTTAAATTCTTTTCGTCAACCATGAGCTATGACCATATTTTTCCTGTGACAGGGTTATAATACCGCGTATCTGCTTGTGGTAGGCTGCGAATCATTTGGCAGCCATGTCTTTTGGAACCGCTGGTCTCTTTGGCGGTTTGTCGCTGGTCTCTCTGGCGACATGTCGCTGGTCTCGCTGGTGACATAAACCCTCAGGATAATCAATTGCCAACGTATATGCCCCCATTGGCAGGGTCCTTTACATAGTCAGGTTGTCAATTCATCATGTTTCTTATATCATAATTCTTCATAAATCATATTTCATATTCTAATTTCGATAATAAAATATATAATCATATAGTATCGAAATCAATTAATATAATGCATCATGAAATTAATATGTTCAAACATGCTTCATCATAACATTTCAAATAAGATATTTTCATAACAAAATACCATTCATCCAATTTATGCATCGTTTCACAAATCATGTCAGAAAAATACATTATAATTTGCCGATAAATCTAAAAAAAGTAAAACATTACTTATCTCGAACGTATTCCAATAAATCCATATAATTCTATAAATTTTCTTCCAAAAATTTTGTTCGTAGATCATATCGCGATATCCCATGATCAAACATCCACAATCCTATACAGAATCAATTACAATAATTAGAAAGAATACGAACACCATATTTCAACGATTTAGATTGGGTCCGATCATCTAATTTCATCTAATCAAAATCTAATTAGGACCTAAACGATCCAAAGTTTGACTATCAGATCAAATCAGATTCGAAATGATAGGACCGAGATTTTTTCATCGATTTCATAAAATCAAGTAGAGAGAGAAAATCAGAGGAGAGAGAATTCATGAGGTATAATTTGAATTGATCAGGTGACACAATCCAACATTACGATTGGTCCAATATCTCGAGTGGTGAAATCAATATGATCAAATCAAGTCATGACTAGATCGGGATCATAGATGATCAAATCTAAAGATTCATGTTCTGACCAAGATGGGTGCCAGTACGCTGTCTGACAATCATGGATCAGGATTCTTCATTAGAATCAGATCAGAATTATTAAAAAATTTTTTTTCATTCACGAACCTTTTTAGAGAGAGAATCAATCAAGAGAGAGAATATTTTAGAGAGAGAAAATTCTAGAGAGAGAAAATTTTAGAGAGAGAAAATTCATCATGGACTCCTTAGATGATATGATTCAACAAATTCGATCGATCAGATCAAATCATGTTAAGATTATCATGTAGATAATTTAATAAAATTATGAGAAATAAAATCTAAAAATATCTGATCTGATCAAAGTGGATGTCGGTGTACCGTTCGACGATCACAGATCAAAAATTCATCATGAAGATTATTTAAATTCATCATCATTATTCTCAAAATTTTAAAAATCTTAGGAGAGAGAAATAATCCAGAGGAAGGATTCTAAAGAGAGAAAGTAGAGAGAGAAAGTCTAATTCTAGAGAGAGAAAATACTAATTCAAGCTGAAGAAAGAGAGGGAAGAGAGAGAAACTTTCTTTCTCATATTTTATTATTTATATCATTATTTATTAATTAATTTAATAAATTTTTTTTCTTTTCTCTTCTTTTCTTTCTTTCTTTTTTTTTCACAGAAGAGAGAGGAGAGAAAATCCTATTTATTATTATTATATTATTATTGTATATTTTTTTTTGCTTCTTTTTTCCTTTTTTTTTTCTTTTTCCTTTCTTTTTTCTTTTCCTTTTCTTTTTCTTCTTTTTCTTTTCTTTTTCTTTTCCTTCTTCTTCTTCTTCTTCTTTTCTTCTTTCTTGTGGGTTCCTTTGGGCCAAAACAGGGGACCGTGAGGTCTCCTCATTGGCTGGCCAGCCGGCGGCGCAGCCAGCGTGGGGTGGTCGTCGGTAGGAGGGGAGACGATCCGACGGCAAGAGGAGGCCAAACCGGTGGTCGGCGGTGACCACCGGCGTCGGAATCAAAGGAAAACGGTCAAAAAAATGAAGGTTACTTCCGCAACAAAATTCGATGACTCCGGTCACCGGCGAGCATGCACATCAGTATGGGAAGGAAGGGGGAGAAGAGAGGAAGGGGAGGAGGCTTACCTCCGTCGCCGGCGAAGCTTTTCCGATGAGAAATTGGACGGTACAGTAACAGGTCTCCGTGAAAAATTTTTGGCGATTGCCACCGTTTTGCCTCGGGATTTCTCGATGAGAGGAGAGAGGAGGGTTCTCCTTCTTAAATAGAGCCGGAGGGAACTCATCTCCGACTCTGATTGGGAGCCGGCGAGAGGAGGAAGAAGACTCCCTTTGGGAGTCTTCTCCCCTGTTTTCTATTTTTTTTTGTTGGGCTGGCTGGGATTCTGACATGGGTTGGGCCGTCACAGTATTGTTCTACGATGCCTTCTCAAAAATGAATCTAGTCGGATAGCTTAGGCAGATCAGTACTCCCCTTATCGGATTCTCAAAAAATCTGATGGCAGCTGAAGGAGAAATTATTTTACTAGTTACGGCAGGATAGAAATCAAGGCAGTCAACAGTACAGCTCATTTTTTTGGTAGTCAGAGTCTTCTATGCTTATAATGCTATCCTCGACCGACCTGGTCTTAATGCTCTCAAGGTCATTGTCTCTACTTACCATCTGCTGATACATTTTTCGACTAAGAAGTTGGTGAAATGCATGATGACTAGACGGTAGCTCGATAATTCATTTTTTTGACCCAAATGCTCAAGGTGACCTAGGATTTAATTGTCAATCCTGATATGGTCATCCACATTATATTTTAATTTTTAAAATTCATCACATGGATTACCTCGATCGAGATTTTACTGAATTGAAACACACTGATACATTAACTCCTATTTATTTGGAGGGGTCAATTCCATCTTGACTCACACACCGACTTCTCAAATACTTGACTGTATCTAAAAATTTTTCATGACTGAATTAGAAATTTAGATATTTCGACACTAAAGCACAGTGAGTTGCTTGTAAGTTATCATGGTGATCTCAGGTCGAAGGGACACTTATACCCATATTCTTCATGAGCTACTCTTGACAGCAGAGTGCTCAGTAGTTGATCACGTTCAGTGAGATGTAGTCCTACATCTCACTTGAATGCCATATCAGTATCTCCACACTCTTTGGTTAAGAGGACAAGCAACGTACATAGCACACATCGACCTATACTTGATATAGCATTGTCCTAATAATAGTATATCATTTGATCATGAACTTAAGGTTTAAGGACTAAACGATATATCCTCCTATATCGAATCAAATGGTCCTAAGGACTTCATCACATAATAGGAGCTCAAAATAAGATATACACAGTGATGAAAAAACTAAATAATATTTATTAATTTAATAATTCATATATAATTACAATAATAAGCTTAACTGTCAATAAATTGACGATTGACTTTGGGACATAATTTTCAATAACTATTGCAGTAAACTAGAAGAAGATAATAATACTAAATCCAACATTGACTATTTCTATATAATTACTAATCTTACAGGATTATAGACAGTGCATAGGTGATAGTAGGTTGTGCTGGTGCACAGCCCACTATGCTTGGCTTTGTAGGGCATAGCCGAGGTAGTGCCATGCATAGTCACGACTGTGCACTACACAGCCAACAGTGGTTGTGTAGGGTAGTTGGAGAACATGTGAGATAGAGAGGTACCGAGAGAGAGAGGGGTACCGAGAGAGAGAGAGAGAGAGAGAGAGAGAGAGAGCATTGGAGTAACGACGATGGATGCGAACAGTGGCGACTGTGGAGTGATGATGATGGAGGCGCAGCGATGACAATGGTGGCAGATCTACAAGAAGAAGGATCAAGAGAGAGAGCCATTAAGAGAGAGAGCTGTACCTGAGATCGAGAGAGAGAGAGAGAGAGTTGGTCGATGGAGTCACAATGGCATCGATGGAGTGATGATGATGGAGGTGGAGCGACGGCAATGGTGGTGGACCTAGAGGAAGCAAAGAGGTCGATTGTAAAAGAGGGAGAGAGAGAGTGAGAGAGAGAGAGATCGAGATCTGCACGGTGGCAGAGTGATGAGAGTGGTGGTGGAGTGACAACGATGATGGCATGGAGTGATGATGATGATGGTGGCACAAAGTGATGACGACGACGGTGGGATGATGGTGCGGTGGTGCAGCTCAGCGAAGTGAGAGAGAGTCGAAGAGAGAGATGGGCTCAGTGTGATGAAGCGATTTGGGGCAAAATTTTGTCCTAAAATCTCATTGGCTTTGGTGATGAAAAATGTGCTTTTTAGCGATGACATTAATTTTTTCGCAAAAGATGGCAACTATGCATCTCATTAGCGATGCAATATGATTTTCGTTGCTAAAATTAAAAATCTAGCGACAAAAAGCTTCTTTTGTCGTTGGAGGGTCCACTTCTGATGATGAAATTATATATTTCATTGCAAAAGATGCTATTGTTTGTAGCGAATTAAATTTTCATCCCAAGTACTTGAGTTTTTTGCGGCGAAATATATTTTCATCATAGGAAGTTATCCATATTTTGTTATGACAAAATTTCATCACCAAAAATCAAATTTCTTGTAATGTTTGTCGATCAAATTAAGAAATAGCTTTTGCTATGACAAATTAATAAAAAAAGGACATAATTGCATAGTATCGTATAGTAGAGTATCACACAATGCAATATTAAATATTATTATATATTGAAATATATTACATAGTTATAATGTAATATAATATGATATCATATTATAATGTAATATTACTTTATTAGAATATAATGAATATAATATTGTATACTATATGGCATTATAATATAATATATATAATATAATAGTATAACAATATGATATTCATTATATTTTGATAATGTAATATTATATTGTTATATAGTAATGTAATAAAATGTAATATAGTAATGCATTAACGCAATGTATTGCAATAGTGTAATAAAATAAAATATTATATTATATTTATAGTATATTAATATAATCTGATGTGATATGATATAATATACTATAATATAATAATATGATATGATATAGTAATAGAGCTAATGTTACTTAGCAATTATAATACAATATTCTGATGTAAAGTATTTCAATTATTGTTATTATTATTATTATTATATATTTAATATATTATTATATAATGTAATATTTTAGAAACTAATTTTTGGAAATAATATAGATGCACACAATCATGCTTGCAAAAGTGAGCATAGGCCATAGACAGAATTTTTTAAATATTTGTCTCTTATGTTCTCTATTTACTTGAACTAACCTTAATAAATTTAGATTCTTGGCATAATATCTAGTGTATTTGTAAACTATGGCATTCCCTGACAAGTGAAAGCCATTTACTTGGTCATGACTCAAAAAAATCGATAAAATAGAATAACTCTACATTCACCACTCTATCCTAGATGCTGCAGAGAGATCTGACTTCTTACATTGTTTTGCTGAAGGAAATCAAAGGTTTTTCTCTTAAATGAAAGGCATTAACAAAGATGATCCATATTTTTATGTTTCATGTCAAATTATACAATGGCCTAATATGTTTCTATGGGCATGTTGAGGGCTAACTATAACGGATCTCAGCTCCAGGGAACTAGCGGTAGTCTCAGATGGCGATCCAGACCATCAAGGATCTTATGGTAGAGGAGGCAATAGGGTTGGGCCGGGTTAGATATGAATTCGGTCAATGCAAGTTGGGCGAATAATTTGTCAACCCAAACACAACTTATATATTAATTAAATAATTCAAAATTTAGATCCCAACTTGACCTTTTGTTAAATAAGTAATCAGACTGACTAGCATAACCCATTGACTGATTATAAATGAGTTAAGCAAATCAAGTAAGTTTTTAAAGGGTTAAATAGGTTTAAACATGTTAAACAGTTGGTATGAGATATGTTAGATCTTAAATATGTTCAACAAATTAATCGAGTCATGATCTGACCAATTATTAAATGAATCAAAATAAGTTAAACAGTTCAAAAGTTTGAAACTTGAAGCTGGTTTGGTTAATAAATGGATCTAGATAAGTTGACATATTTATGATCCGAAACCATTAATTCATGCTAAAATTGAACTTGCTTAAAGCAAGTCTGCTGCAAGGTGGGTTGTTGAATTGGGTAATAAATTTGTCAATAGAGCTGCAAAAGGATCAGATTGGATCAGCACATACTTGACCCTGATACAACTCGATTTAATATCTGGGTCATGATTTTGGAACCGAACTTGACCTATCAGCTGATCGGGTCCAATCCGGGCTTCTTTAATACTTTTCTGACTGTTTAGATCATAGAGTCATTATCGGCAAAAATGAATGGGACTAGAATTAATGAAAAGACCAGGATGCATGCCGTTTGTCAAGTCAATACGGCACATGTAATCAGAGCACAAGCACAATTCATAGACCAGTTTGTACCATAACTTATGATCCTTTTATGCCAAACTACTCGTGCAACAAAAGCAACATCAAAAAGCACATGAAACTGTTCATAAAAAAAAAAAAAAAAGGAAAGAAAAAGAAAGAGAAAAAGAAAGAAGCACATGAAGCCCACGTTTTAATCATCATGCATGAGCTAAAACTAGAACAATAATTAAAAGCAACCGAAAATGAAATGTGGGCGATACCTTCTTAACTTTTTCCAACCTAACTTTCTAGGCTGCAGCAGCCATCGTGGATCCATAAAGAGTACTTTACGCACTTTATGAATTCTTTTTTTTTTTTTTTTGATGAAAATGAGTTAGGGAAGGCCTAACCCAAGGGGCATTTCATTAATATAATAAAGTACAATAATTAGCTAAGATGTAGTTTAGCAGGGTGAGAAGCTGTCAACTTCCCCACCAGTACAATTTGGGAAAAGGGGGGCCTACAAAGAAGATACTTGGATAGTTAACAGCAAGTCAAAATCTAGACATTGGGGCCTTGGTTTAGGAGGAATAAACAGAGATTGGTAGAGCCTGTCAAACTGCAATTCTGAACACCCAGAAGTCAGAACCTGAATAACCTGAACACCTGAAAAACTGAAGTCCTGAAAACCCGTAGATCGACAAACCTGATAAAACCTAATAATACCTGATAATGCAATGACAGAGTGAGAAGACGGTGGGGGAAGAACTCAGAATAGGATTTATCTTTCTCAAAGAGTACCGAAAAACACCCTACTCAGCGAAGAAGACCTGAGGAGCTGCTGAGTTTATGCTAGGAATGGTGTTGCGGACCGAATACTTCCTTTAAGCATTTGGAAATCAGATTATCCGAAGAGCTATGATTGGCATGCAGGTGTTCAGTCCAGGATAAGAACATCTTAGCGACATTTCTCGCCACAAAGGGTGGAAGGAAGGCATGGAAATCAAAGCATCTCTTATTCCGTTCCTTCCATAATGTCCAAATCGTAGTCGCTATAAGAGTATCAAGCTCCGCCCTGCAAGAATGAAAGCGATCGTCCAGTCACCATGAATGCCATAATAGAAACTGAGTTTGTGGGAGATCCTTGATCTGAAATTTCTGTAGCAGTATTGACCGGACTGTTTGTGACAAGGAACACTGCAGAAAGAGATGTTCCATCATTTCAGAGCTGGAATTGCAGAACGAACAGCTATCCACACCTTTCCAGCCACGCTTAACAAGATTGGATTTGGTTAATACTTTGTTATAAAAACAGAGGTAGATGAAGCATTTGACTTTCTCTGAAATTCCTGTTTTCCAAATAATCTGACTAATTAGCGGTCTGACTCCTCCGTCCATAATAAAGTTGTAGCATTGTTTGGTAGAAAACTGCCTTCTGTGATACCATTTCCATTGTATTGTGTCCTGACCGTTAGAGGGGGCTAAGGTTAACATCTTATGCCTTAGACGTTGAAGACTCCCTTCATGAGCGCCGGTTTAGACAGGTGACCAAAAGTTAAAATCCCTTAAGCAGGCAAAAGCATCAGCAACCATGCTATTTTTCCCAGGTGCAAGAGCGTATAAGCAAGGAAACCTGTCCTTAATGGGTTGAGGAAATAGCCAGGTGTCGTGCCAGAACAGGATATTGGTTCCATTACCAAGATTAAATTTAATGAGGCTCTGAAATAGATCGCTAACCTGCAGAATAGATTTCCAAAATGGCGACAGATGTTGCTGGTGCTGCATGTTCCGTGTAAATGGCCGATGCTAATAATAACCCGAGCGGATTAGAGAGTACGGTGGCCCGTCATGGTTCTCAAATAATGTCACGCCCTGAACCCAACACCCGGGCCGGATACGTGATGGCCGCACACTCCTTAGAGCAAGCCCTAAAGAATATGCAAGGCCAATTTAAATCGTTACAACAACCTTAACATCCATAACAATTAATTTCAATAATAATTCATAAAATCTTGCATAATTACAAATTAAATTTCTTCAATTCTCTGATCAGATACTATGACACTCTATTTATCCTTCTGCTCATCCGTAAATCCAAGCCATAGCCAATCATAAGCATCCTGTAACTCTGAGAAGAAAAAGAAAGATGAAGGGGTGTGAGCTTTACAGCCCAGTAAGAATTCCCATATCACACTGATATAGTAATATAATCTGAAAATAAGAATAAGCAATAAAATATAAAATCTCATGTTCAATGTCCAGAATAATGCAAACATTCATAAATTTTCTGTCTTGTTAAAATAGATGCATCATCATATGTTAACAGGTGAAACACTTTTATTCAACAATTATTTCATATCTTATCTTTTATTTCTCCTTTCATAATCACATGATTCTTAACAGTTTCTTTCCGGCTCTGGACCATCCAAGTCTATACCTCAGTCATCAACCGGATCGAATCCACTTAAAAAGTCTTTCAAGATTGTCCCAGGATGAGCTCCTGGCCAGCTGTCCCACGTATGAAAGCCCGTGAGAGGCTGTCCCAGGCATGAGCTCCTGGCCGGCTGTCCCAGGCATGAGCTCCTGGCCGGCTGATCCACCTGTAAGCCAGTGGGGCTGTCCCAGGCATAAGCTCCTAGCGGGCTGTTCCACATAACAAGACTAGTCCATACCATATATCTCTTTCTTTTCATTTAATCATTATGTATTGATTTCATCAAATCAATTCTGTCTTGCATTATGATCAATTCAGATATGTCATATCCATATAATCATGCCATCAATCTCTGATACATATATATATTGACATAACATACTAATGCTCAAAATCAAATAACAGTATCTCAGGTATAATAAATTCATCGATCTCAAATCCGACGATGCAAAACCAACGATGCAAGACCAACAGTAAAATAGCATATATATACAATAGTGATCATGTACAGGGATTCTTACCTTTACCGGTGACTGATCCAAGCACAGAAATTAATGTTCTTTTTTTGACTTATGAATTTCTTTAACAAAATATTCCACTCGATATCATATGCAGACAATCATTTCTTCATAACCCTGATCAAATATAAAAATCATATATAGAGAAATTACCGATAATCGATCTTAATAACACAGATCGAGGACCTCTCTTAGGATTAACCAAAATTAGGACTTGTCTATGTATCTGGATCCTCCACTGATCCATAAGACTTATAGAGAGAGAAAATTCATGAAGAGAGAGAAAATTCTAGAGAGAGAAAGTAGAGAGAGAGTGGAGAGAGAAATCTTCGTATCTTTTCGATGAGGCAGTCATGATCGAGATCATCAGAGGTCCTATCAGGGTGACTCAATATGAATCAAGTGTTACAAATTTTGAATAGAATCGGACTGGGATCAGATCTACTTCACGACTTTCAGAGCAACCTCAGATCATCTTATTTTCATCTCAATTTTATCCTAGGATCCGTGATGAAATCAGAGAGAGAGGAAGACTCTAGAGAGACAAAATCTATAAAAAGAGAAAAAGTCTAGAGAGAGAAAATAGGGAGAGAATCTAGAGAGAGAAATTGGAGAGAGAAGGTAGAGAGAGGAGAGAGAGAACATTTTTCTCTCTTCTTCTTCTTTTTATTTTATTTTATTTTATTTTTATTTTTATTTTTCTCTTTCTCTTTTTCCTTTTATTTTTCTTTTCTTTTTCTTTTTCCTTTTTCTTTTCTTTTTCTTTTTCCTTTTTCTTTTCTTTTCTTCTTCTTCTTTCTTCTTCTTTTCTTTTCCCGTGGGTTCATTTGGGCCTTCTTCTTCTTTCTTCTTCTTTTCTTTTCCCGTGGGTTCATTTGGGCCGAAACAGGGGACCGTGAGGTCCCCTCGTTGGTTGGCCAGCCGGCGGCGCAGCCGGCACGGGGATGGTCGGCGGTCGAAGGAGAGGTGGTCCGGCGGCAAGAGGCGGCCAAATCGATGGTCGGCGGTGACCACCGGCGATGGAAAAGCGGCAAAAAGAAAAATTCTTTCACAACAAAATCCGGTGACTCCGGTCGCCGGCGAGCGTGCACATCGGCACGGGAAGGAAGGGGAAGGAGAGAGGAAGATGAGGGTCCGGTCTTGGGGATGGGACGCCGCAACCGGCAGTGCCGGTGGCCGAAAAAGAGAGGAATATGGCCCGGCCGAACAGAGCAAAACAGGGGTCATTTTGTTTATGGATTTTCCGACGATCCCGAAGGCCGGCGAGAGTGCACGAAGCCATGGAAAGGATGGGAAGGAAGAGAGGAAAAAGGAGAAGGGCTTACCTCCGACTCCGGTGAGGTCTCCGGCGAGTATTTGAGATGAACACGATGATGACATCCGCGGCTTCAACGAAATATTTCGAAAAAAATAAAAGGAGAAATCCGGTGCTCGTCGTAGCCAACCTTAGAGGAAAGGAGAGGAGGTTTTTATAGGGTGGAGGGGAGGTCGAATCCCGCTCGGATTCAGCTTCTCTTCCGATGTATTTGAGCTGAAGAAGACTCCCAGCGGGACTCTTCTTCGCTGCCTCCCCTGTTTTTTTTTTTTAAAAATCTGGGTTATTACAAATAACTTCCACCACCATTTGCTGAGCAGCACTTTGTTTAGGATTTCAAGGTGAGTGATACCCATTCCCCTGAACTGCTTGGGTCTGCAGACTGAACTCCAGCGCAGTAAATGCCGCACTCGATTTATCTTGTCTTCCACAGACCATAGGAATGCCCGCCTTAGTCTATCGATTCCTCGGACAATGCCGGATGGCAACATAAAGTTTGACATCCAGAAGGATACGGTTGGAGTGATTACAGAGTTAAGCAGGATTAGTCGACCAGCAATAGTGAGGAATTTTTCTTTCCATGCCGCTAATTTTTCGGAGACCTTCTCAAGAAACGGTATCCAATCTTGTTGTCTCAAATACTTGGAATGCAGCAGCAGTCCCAAGTAATTGATTGGAAGATCGATCATCAGTTTTACACCCGAGAGTAGATGCAATCTGATCTCATTGGTTTAAAGAGATCCCAATTCTCCTTCGATATTCCACTTTAGGAATTCTTGGAACCAAATGATGTCAATCTAAGTCAAAGAAAGTGAAAAAGCGATCTCTAATCTTTTAGAAAAGCAAGCGAGAATACTGGAGCAGAGAGAGGTATAGAAAAGCGATTGAATTATCATACTAGATGTTGCATGTATCCCTATAGATCTTAACAAACTAAATCTGATTTTTAGAGTAGATTCAACGTAATATACCAAAAAGGGAGGGGTCCATCTACACCATAAAGATAAGGGGTTTTCAGGGGATCAAAAATTCTCTACTAACAAATGCCACAGATGCCTAACTTATGGAGGTATTGAGTCTGTTTTTGCCACACTTATCTGGCGACCCCCAGTGCCTAATCGAGTGAAGATTTTTAATTGGCTTGCATATCAAAGTAGAATCTTGACTACAGATAATCTGCGAAAGAAAAACATCCAAGTGCCTTTGATTTGTCCGCTTTGTGGCACTGAAGAAGAGACCTGCAATCATATATATCCTTCTCTCATGTTCTTGCTCCAATGAAATATGGCAGCATCTAATCTCCTCTCTCAACATCCAACAAGTGCCAGAATCTTTGGAAGGAACGGTGTGGTCTTGATGCTCGGCTGGATGTTGTGGAAGGAACGGAATGGAAAATGGTTTCGCTTCAAGGCAAATTCGCATCTCAAAGTTCTAGCTCAATCCATCTCGGCTCTAGAAGCTTGGATCTCGGTGTACTCTGGAAAACTGAAATTTTCAATTATAGAGCTTTTAAGTCAACTCAAGGATCCACATCTTTCTTAGAATTTATGAGAATCCAACACGCCAAACCAGGAGCGAAGCTAGTTTGATCATAGGACATCTTCTTAATCTGTTAGATAGATGTTTTCTCTCTTTTATCTAGACCTGTAACCTTCTGTCACTTTTGATAGGTAGGGGTTGACCTGCTTTAGCTCAAAGCTAGGTTCACGCGAGGACTACCTCCACTCTTTCAGAGGGGTTTTTTGTATATTTCTCATTCCAATATGAAACAGGGTGGTTATACCTCCCCTTTTCATCAAAAAAGGGTTTTTATTGATATATCTATATCCTTGCCATCTTAGTATATCTAGCCATCTCATTTTGTCAGGTACATGTCATTCGACAAGTATTAGTTTCCATAGTGGAGTTTAATCAATTGAGCTTGACTCATGTTTTCATAGCTACTGCTTTAAAATAACCATTAGACAAGTTCTAAATATGATGCTTCATATTGCACACCTTGCTGAGATCGGAATTGGATTTGGTGTATTAAATAGCTTGCAATCCATTGAATCCATCCAATAGGTAGATGACCACATGAACAAATTAGGAGTGTAGTTGGAATCTATAAGGACCAATGCAATTGCATATTTAGTTAGTCCTATGTTGTGGCTATACATTAGGTAGATATTGGATACTTATATAAGTCACGAAACCTAAATAACATCTTCTAACTTGTCTTTTTGGGTAAAGTCTTAGATTGTCACAAGTAAATTAAAGTAGACAGTCCACGACCTATGTAGACTAGAAGATATATACTGTAGCATGAGGTCAATTACGTTGCCTATAAGATAATTATGCTATTTATAATTGGATATGTAGTATTTGTAATTGGATTTGAATAAATTTGGACCTTTGGTAGATGGTGAGACTTAAATGGAGGGGTTATGCAAGGACCTAAATAGATGTGCATGAGTCCCACATCGGCTATGCAATATGTTGATCATTGGTATGTATATCTATAAGGCCAAAGAATGCAAATAACAACTTCTGGCCAGCCTTTGTGGATGAGGTCTTAGAAAGTTATGGAATCATTCTATTCCATTTTGAGTAGAAATTCAAAGAGAAAATACAAAAAAAAAGGAGAAAGAAATACCAGATCTTCTGCGTATGGTAAGACTTAAACGGAGGGATTATGTAAGGACCTACATAGGTGTGCATGAGTCCCACATCGACTATGCAATATGTTGATCATTGGTATGTATATCTTTAAGGCCAAAGAATGCAAATTACAACTTCTGGTCAGCCTTTGTAGATGAGGTCTTAGATTGTTACAGAATCATTCTATTCCATTTTAAGTAGAAATTCCAAGAGAAAAAACAAAAAAAAAAAAGAAAGAAATACCAGATCTTCTATTATGCCTCATTGCTTTTTTAATCCCTTTCTTGTTTCCTACCCAACACCATCCTACCACCCCAATCTATAGCGACTTCCTTTGCTACAGCATTACCATGGTCCTCAATGCTTGCAATTTAACACATCAAATATTATCAGATATTTGTTCATAAGATCTTGAGGCTTTAGGAATCATCGTCTTCTTAAATTTACAGACTTCTTTTAGAAATTTCTTTTATGATAAGTTTTTGTAAATAAATAAGAGTATGAAAATACATGGAGTAATATTCCTCAAAAAAACAATGACAACTTTCAGTAAACTGTTGCTAAGGTTTGAAACCGTAAACTCAACAAACCTTATTAGGGTTCAAAGATAGGCCCATAAAATCTTAGGATCTCTATCCAAGTCTTAAAAGTATAATTAATTTGGACCTAAGTTGGCCCGATCATATTATTCATGATATGCATGATTGATTTTTATCAACTTGTACTGGACCTAGGCTGGATTTACACTCGATGGTTTGCATGCTAATATTGTTTTTTATGGTATACTCTGCATATATTTTGTATTATTTATTGTATATATTTAATGTGAAGCTATGTCATCGGTGACTTGTTATAAGGGTAAGAAGGGAATTAAGTTTTCTATGTATGGTTTATGTTGTATCTCTTGTGCAAAGGAATAATTGATCTTCTTTTGTTATATCAACCATTGGATCGTGCCTAACATAGATTACAAAGCACTCCAACCTTTTTCTTCCATTAACTTGCACAAATCTTGAAGCGATTATTGCATGTCCAATGGTTGACTTTATGAAAGAAGATGAATCATTCTTTTGTGCAAAAATGCAACCCAAAACCTTTTATGTAATACTTATTAGAGTTTTGGAGGGAAAACTCAAAATTTTCCTTCTTTCCAAAGTTCTTTAAAGATTTTATCTTGTTTTAGTCCTACATTAAAAAGGGACAATTTCTTTTTGATGCTTATATACCTTCCTTCCTTGCACACCCTTGCTTGGGTCAAGGAGGATAGTGCGTGTTACACCACACATGTACATGCCACCTGGCCTTCGAGCTCGGCTCGCATGAGTGATGGTATGACTATTTTATTTTTATTTTTATTTTTTTATTCTTTTATCATCATATTTTTTAAATCTTTGCCATCGATCGTTTTCCATCATGGTCTATTGGTCAAAGCATCCCCTTGTTCATATTTTTCCATAGTCTATGTAAGAATATGAGTTTGGACAGCATGGGACACTGAAAAAAAGTAGCGTATTTCTTTTGTCAAGTCGTCTTTCTCTTCTACTTCATCTCTGTTTAAACATTCTTCTACTTCTATTTATTTGCTAAGTTTTGAAAGATCTATTAATCCTCTCCATGATCATGTTCCAAAAAAGATATCTTTTTCACTTACATCACAAATTAGCGACTTAATCTAATCATGCTCTCAGTAAATCAAATTTTTTATTCTTATCCTTATCATATAGTTTAGATAAATCTGAAGTTTATCAAATTTTTACCTAAAAACAGTTCTTGGTTTGATAAACTCTATCTTCAAAAGGATTCTTACAACAATACTTGCTTGGGCATGGGAGTCATCCAAAACCGATCTGTTGGACACAGGATGTGTCTAAACATATTGCTTCCATCCAAATATTTGATTTGGTCTCATTATTTTTTTAAATCAAACCTGACCCAAACCTGATATTCAGATGTGTAGTTTTTGCACTGAAATTTTAGATTTAATTCCTCCAACAACTCAGAGTCACCTTAGAAGGTATGTTGACCTGCATTGCTCTTTCTCAAGTTATTCAACCTTCCGATCATTTTAAGTGCAAACCTGTGTACTTGTTCATGGTACACTACTTCGTTCACAAACGTTTTCGGAATGTTGCATCTTTAGTGGTGTTATTCCTCTTTCATTTCATCCAAATATGGGTAGCAATACCTATGCATATTGCGTTACAAGTAGCAGTGCAGCAGTCGAGTTTTCTTGTCCCAGTCCGGATTTAAAAACAGCTATAGTTTTCTTGCAACCTCCTTTGCCGGCAATGGAGAACAAAAAGGAATCGTTCTTGTCCTCGTTGGCAACCTTTTTGTAGCATTTGTGGTGGCAATGGGAAGGGAAAGATCCCGTTCCGTGCGTCTTTTCTCCCAGTTTCCCGAAACGTACCCGCGGCATGCATCGGGTGGCTTATGATCAGGCCGAATCCGCTCCCGACGAAACCCGTCCGAGATCCTCGCGGTTGGACGTGCATCACAGCCACGTCACATCCTCTCAACGTGGAGTTCTTTACCCAAATAATATTAATTTTTTTTTTTTTACAAAATTAATACACCTTTCA
>NC_025993.2:15206793-15211793 GCF_000442705.2 Elaeis guineensis | reverse complement strand
ATTAATAATACCATACATATAAATCTCTTGACTCATCTCGAACAAAAATATCATCCTGATGAGTATGAGTCATTCAGTAAAACTCCACTTTACCGGATTTCTTCCTATTCTCATCCACCTACACAAATAATTTTAATTTTAAGCAAACAGTTATAACAATTTAAAAAAATATATGAGTATCATGATACAGACATGGTCCACGATACATAATGATATTAGTTATATAAATATTTCAACATAAAAATTAGAAGTTAATTATGAAAGTTTAAGAAACATACAAACTCTTGTCGGAGTCGTGCATAACTCTTCGACCCCGATGTATGAGGAACAGACTGAGCTGCTCGTGCAGCTCTACCAATAGCAGAATAAGTCTATAAAATAAAGTAAGAAACTTGTTATATGTATAATATATAATATACAATATAAATCAATATTTTTATAAAATATTTAAAAAAAAGATAATGAGCAGATAATATACCTGTGCCCTCTCGGAGAACCAATAATGAACCAACTCCATCCACTGATGAGGGGGTACATCAGGAGGATAATTTCTAGCAACCTCCTCCTCTATCATACCCTGTCTCATATAGTCCCTCTTTAATTGTGCTCTATATTCTTTTCATTTGCGGTTGAGAGACTTCATTACAAAATCATGAGTGGATGGAGAGAGAACAAACTTGCACTATAAAAAAAAGGTTAAATGAAATAAATTATATAAGTGATTAACAATTAATATACAGTATGAACATCAATTCATTATCTCTATAACTCGGAGGAGCTCAACTTTGTACATTGGAAGCATTTCATTCCATTTTGCATAGCCCAACGGACATAGTTGAGGCCTCCGAGCAACAATCCCCAAAAATAAAGTCAATAAGTAGGCAGCTTTTTTAATTGACTGACCTAGCTGATTGCACTCCACAATAATTCTCTCACCCTCACGCATCTGCCACACATCTCGTACTACTGTGGATCCGCATCTGGGGCGTACTCTCCCAGATCCGTCTGCAAAAAATATATAAAAGTAACGATATCATAAATATACATAAAATAAAATAAAAATAAAATTATATGAAAGATAAAATATACCTTGCACGTGTATCTCATCATCTGGCTGATGAACAGGAGGATCGTGCTGTGCTGATGATGAAGAAGGACATGGCTTGAAATACTGTGCAGCTGAACTGGCCTCAGGATGCTGTGCTAAAGAAGACATACCGGCCTCTATCTGTGAAAACTAAAACTGCACACCAGCATATCGTCCCCTACGACGCATGATGTCACCTAGCATTTATATAAATAAAAGGTAGAATCAGTTAATATATAGAGTAAAATAACACAATAATTAATACAAATTATATATATTATAAATAATTATTATCAGTAACAATCAAGCAGTAGTGTTTCCTTCAAATTCTGTCTTAACTAACATCATCGTAGCATTTAAATCATCAGCTGGCACAAAATTGTAGGGCATACATTGTGTATAAGTATCATCGTCATCATCCTCCACTTGGTTTCCCATATCATATAAGTCTCTAGATTTTGTTTTAATGATAGTAAATCAATCTTTATCTTTTGCGTCTTGTACATAAAATACTTGACGAGCTTGAGATGAAAAAATGAATGGGTCATCCTTCAATAACACAGCAGTGTGTATCAACCTTGAAAAATTTACAAGTGTAAATCTATTTGCATCTTGTTTCAAACCTCTTGATGAGTTTATGTCTACCCAATCACATCTAAACAATACTACTTTAAATTTTTCATAATAATCCAACTCATAGATATCTTTAAGTACACCATAATAGAATTTTCCATCCGCTTCCACCATAACACCGCTATTCTGTGTTTTTCTAAATTTTTCTCATTTTCTAGTATGAAATTTAAAACCATTAATTATGAAATGTTAAATCTATTCACAATCTTGTTAGGTCCTCGAGCAAGAGCTATTAGTTCATCTGAATTATTTCTCTCCATCATCTTTGATACCTAAAAAAAATAATATGAAGTGCTATTGAGTTATCTGATATTAAATATGTATAAAAAATTAATGTATCCCATAATTAAATATAAATCACACCTGATTCGAAAGCCACATAGAGAATAACTCGACCAACCATCGCTGTTCAATCCTTGCATTAGGACGAATGTTATGATTGGCTCATCTCTGATAAATTAAAAATTTACTACATAAAATATAAATATATCATTTAGAACATTATATCTAATATAAAATTTAAATCTTGATGTCATGCCTTAAATATACTAACCTGCAATGGTCAGATATTATGTCACTATGAAGTAACACATAACGATGTGCTTGTGCTAAAAATTTTTGATCAAGTACAATACTTTCAGCTCTTCCCAAAAATTTTCCAACAGTTGAGAACTTATACAGTTCTGTATTCTCCATAAAGTCATTATGCCGTTGAGGTCGACTAAAACTAGTTTCTACACCTTAAAGATATTTTGAACAAAATGTCAAACATTCATCAGCAATATATCCTTCAGCAATCGAACCCTCGGGATAGGCTCTATTTCGCATATAATCTTTAACACGCACAAGATACCTTTAAGAATTAAATATTTATTAAAATATCAGTATGCTGTTGTTTCTAATAAAATTATCAAAAGATTTAAGATTTACAATAATACCTCTCAATAGGATACATCCATCTATAATGTACTGGTCCACCAACTTTAACTTCTGAAGCTAGGTGAATGAGCAGATGTACCATAATAGTGAAAAATCCAAGAGAAAAAATCTTTTTCATCCGACAAAGTGTAATTGCAATATCGGACTCTAACTGATCAAATTTTCGAGAATCAATAACTTTTGAACATAATGCCTTAAAGAATGATGATAATCGAAGTACAATTGCAACAACTTATTTCAGCAATGACGATCTTAAAGCTATTGGAAAGATATCTTGCATCAATATGTGACCATCATGACTTTTAAGATTTGAAAGTTTTTGATCCTTTAGATGTACACATCGTGAAATATTTGATATATATCCATCAGGTACCTTGATACTTTTCAAAACTCCCAAAAAATTATTCTTTTCTCGAGCAGACATTGTGTAACATGCAAGAGGCACATAAATTCTATCATTAGCAAGTATTTTAGGATGAAGCTCCTGTTGGATACCCATTTCTTTTAAATCAAGATGCGCCTTTATGTTATCTTTGCTCTTTCCATCAAGGTTTAAAAATGTTTCAAGTAAATTATCACAAATATTCTTCTCTATATGCATGACATCAAGATTGTGCCGAATAAGATTATATTTCCAATAAGGTAAGTCAAAAAAGATACTTCATTTTTTTCATAAATATTTACTGGGCTGTTGTGTAGATGCTATCTGTGTGTCTTCTTCATTTTCATCCTCGAAATAATTATCTGGATCTTGAAATACCTCTGCATCTATAGTACTGATACTCACTTCCTCTGGTAACCCTTCATGCATTGAGCTTTCAACATCATCCCTTTTTCTTTTTTTAGAGGACTTTGAGTGTTTACCATAGCTGTAATTGATGCCATCCATTTGTCTATGAACATCAGTTCCAGAAGGTGGAATAGGGGCACATTCCAATTTTATAGTACCATCAAACAAATCTTTCTGAAATCAAAATGGATGATTTGCTTCCAACCATCGATGATGTCCCATGTAACAAAATTTACCTCCATATTTTAACCAAATTGAATGTGTTGAATCTCCACAACAAGGACATGCGACCCATCTTTTTGTACTCCAGCCAGATAAATTGGTATATGCTGAAAAATCATTAATAGTCCATAACAAAGCTGCCCGTAGTTTAAATATTTGGCCGTTGGAAGCATCAAATGCATCAATACCCTCCCACAACTGTTTCAATTCCTCTATTAAAGGCTGTAGGAAAATATCAATATCATTGCTGGACCCTTATCTCCTGGAATAACCATTGACAAGATAAGTGATGATTGTTTCATGCACATCCACAGTGGTAAATTGTAAGGTATCAAAATGACTGACCAAGTGCTATAGATAGAACTCAGGGTCCGAAATGGATTGAAACCATCAGAAGCTAAGCCAAACCTAACACTGCGAACATCAGAGGCAAAATCAGGATGCCTATCATCAAATACTTTTCATTGAAGACTATCTGCTAGATGTCTCAATATTCCATCCTGTGTACGTCCTTCATCATACCATCTCATTGATGAAGCTGTTTTTGATGATGCACAAATCTTTTTTAATCTAGGTATAAGAGGAAAGTAACGCAATACCTTCGTCGGTTTCTTTTTACTCTGCGTTGCATCCAATTCATTCAGTACATCGTCTCAATCTTCTTTTTGTGTTATCCATCTTGAAGATCCACATACATTACATGACTCTTGATTAGCATTTTCACCCCGATATAATATATAATCTTTCAGACAACTATGAATCTTTTCGTATCCAAGATCCAATTCCTTTACTACTTTCTTGACTTTATAATACGATGGTGGAAAATGAGTGCTTTCTGGAAATACGTCCTTTAATAACTTGAGCAGCATAGTAAAACTCTTCCCAGACCATCCATTCAAATATTTCAAATGGAATAAATGTACAAGAAAAGAAATCTTAGAAAATTTCGTACAACCCGGATATAATTCTTCATCTGCATCTTTCATTAAGGTGTGATAACAAGCTATCTCATCATTAGATATATGTATAGGCTCCTCAACATGCATACGTTCCGTATGCGTACATCCATCAAACATCCCAACTGTTTCTTGTATACTACTGGATTCTCCTAAATTTTGAATACCAAGTCCAAAAGCATCTGTGATCAAACCTCTTATATCATCATCTCTTGCAGAATTGTCTTGTAGGCTAGTGGATCCAAAATGAGTCAGGGGTTGGTTACATGATGATGGCAACATAGATTCTCCATTAAAAATTCAGTCGGTATAACCTCTTAAAAAACCATTCCATACCAAATATTCTTCAACAATTTGTAGATCTAAAGAAGAA
>NC_025993.2:15011793-15199293 GCF_000442705.2 Elaeis guineensis | reverse complement strand
GACAGCCGTGGACCTTTCAATGTTCATCTCTGCCTTCCCGGGATCCTTGCCAAATCTCTGGGGTGGCTTTTAGTTGAGTCCTGATATCGGCTGACTGCCAATAACACTAGAAAAGAGAATTGCATTACTGGATGACCACGTTTAGCACAGGGTGGTTGCAGCTTGTTGCATCTACTTATTTCATATTCAAAGCTAATACAAATTACATGTACTCTGTCAAATCTTCGCTTAGAAAATTAGTTGGTTCACATGTAAAAGCTTATCATATAACAATTATCAGTATGGGTAATTTTTGAAAGAGAGGTTGCTACTTTGAATTTTTTTCCTCAAACTTATTCCATGCTTAATTGCTTATCTTGACTACAAAATCTTTTGATAAGATCCCATGCATGTTTTCTATCTTTCTCTCTATATCAAAAGGGAAGGAGGAAAACCTCCAACTTCATTAGTTATTAATGAAGGTCTGTCTTGTTGGAGTTTTTGAATTTATAAAAAATTTAAATTTTAAAAACAAAATCAATCTTGTCTCCATTTGTTAGTTGTTTCAAATGTCTTAAAACTCTTCAAATTAATTAGTCCCACATCAGATCTATAAAAGTAAGTTTACTTGCTTAAATGGATTTTCTTTTCAAGGAAGCTCAAGTTGGGCTTTGAGGGAAGTTGGCTGGTGACCACACACATACTTGCTCGGCTTGGCGATGTTGTGCATGTGAGTTTTATTTGAAAGTAAAGTTATTCATATAATTATTGTATACTTATATTTATAATTATATTTGCTTCATTTGCTTGAGTGTTTTACTTTTTTTAGGTTCTTATTTTACTTTGTTTTTTCTAATACCAGGCATGGTTCGCATGCGTGAACGTACTAATGTTACTAAAGGTCACCGCAACTTCTCCATAAAAAAATTATGTGACTGTAATCAAATTAACTCCCAATCTTATAGTTCACCATATGTGGCTATTACAAAAGCTTTAAAGACATAATCTATTCAAAATCTTTTATAATTAATTATATTAATTAGCAGAAATTTTCCAACAAAATTTTAAGTTCGCTCATTATAATTATGCCTAAAGTATTGTCAAGCTATCTAGCGATGACTATGCCTCTCTAATTTAATCATCTATTAGTAGTGGCACTTCATATCTTATTTTATTGATTGGAAATCACTTCCTACATATTTGGGTTATGTTTAATTGGGCAGGTGTTCATTAACCCAAAATCTGTATGTCTGGAGCATAAAGCTTACATCAGCAACCTTTGCCTCAGCTATGACTAATCTCGTCCCAGCAATCACATTCATTTAAACTGTTCTATTCAGGTTCTTGATATTCTATTTATATTGTCACAAATAAATTTAGAGATTTTTCTTTTCAATTTATATTTTTATAAATAAATTTGGGGAATCTATTTTTTTTTTCTATATATCGAATTTGTGATTAAATTTTACATGAAGGTTGGAGAGTTTAGGAATCCATTCCATTTCCGGACAAGCAAAGGTTTTGGGCACCTTGGTTGGGATTGGTGGTGCCTTGCTTCTCACCTTCTACAAAGGAGTAGACATCAATCTCTGGTCAACAAACATCAACCTCCTAAAGTCCCACTCCAGGGGATCTGCAGCACCTCGTCAAGAGCCGGGTAATGAAGTAATGGTCTCATTGCTGGCTGTTGCCACTTGTATCTGTTATGCATTCTGGTTAATAATTCAGGTGACTTTGGACTACACTTGCATAACTGTTGGATATGTCTCCAAATATTTATCTTGGTAGGCAAAGATGATGAAACAATATCCTTGTCACTACTCGAGCACAGCCTTGATGTGTTTGATGGGCACAGTTCAGTGCATCGTTTTTGCACTTTGTGTAGAGAGGGATTGGGAACAATGGAGATTAGGGTTCGATATTAGGCTGCTTGCCGTTGTCTCTTCAGTATGATTTTTCTTGTTCTTTTTTTGGTTTTCCAGACATTCTTCTTTTTTGTTCTCTTGTTCCTTTGACAATATTTATGTGTCTGCTAAAGTGTGCCTTAATTGTTGCCTGATGTGATGTTGTAGGGTGTGGTGGGATCTGCATTGATCCTTACAGTTCTGGCTTGGTGCATCAAGAAGAAGGGCCCACTGTATGCTTCTATCTTTAATCCTTTGATTCTTGTCATCGTGGCACTTCTGAGTTCACTTTTATTCAATGAAAAGTTGCATCTTGGAAGGTAATATTGAATTCTTGAGTTCACTTTTCTTATTGAATGAAAAAAGTTGCATCTTGGAAGGTAATATTGAATTCTTGAGTTCACTTTTCTTCTTTATATCTTCACTAGTGCAACACATAACTCATAAAAGGCCCTGCTTGAGCCTGTCTGCTTGTGGTGTTCATAAGGTTGTTTGACATACATGTACTACCATCTCGTATTGTTCTTGGTATTAGATGCTTGGCTGTCGGTGGTAGTTGTGTGTAAATGACTCTAGATTCGGTGTTGGGATCACACTGCTGTTAACAAGATGCAAAATCTTAGACTTGATTCCAGCTTCCTCTAACTGAGAATATTCATGCACGGCTCTCATACTTGATTCAGTTCAGACTGATATACTATTTTTTTTTTTCTTTTGAGAAGAAACTAGAGTAGCTAAATTGAAAGTACATCCTATTAAACTTTATAGGGCAATAGAATTTACCTGAAGAAGAAGTTGTCGATGTTTGAAATCAGTCTGTTTGCAATTATAAAAAAAAAAAAAAAACGAGCTGGATGTGCTCCTCATTGACCAGAGTAGCACATTAGTTTTCCAATCCCAATTTTGAGTACTCTAGATGGATGACCTTGCAAGCTCTCGGATGAGTTGGGGCCAAATCGGTAGGGTGTTCATTCATAACGTGCCTCATCCATTAGAGATGGTATCTAAATTAGCTATAAAGACTGAAATAGACATTATGCATAATGATTTTGTAGAGTTTAAATTTATCATTATAACCATTAAGTATATTCTCCTCATTTTATGAGAGCCTTATCTTTAGTTAGAGTCCATATTAAACTAAACCAACTAAAGTAAGTCCCGATGCATAATAGGATAAATTCCAAAACATCCATCATATTATTACTTAAAAAATAGAGGAAATATCTAATCAGATGAGCAATCATATAGTTACCCAGGCTTCTCACGTGCATCCTATGATTTGTCCACACGAGATACAGTTCTTGTAATTGCACAAGCTCTTCTTGTTTTTATGCAATTTTTACCCAGCAAAAGATATAGAATATGCATATATTGATTAAAAAGTAATCTAATCTTCTAATTTTATATTTTGTTGTGCAGTGTATTAGGAGCTGTATTGATAGTAATCGGGTTGTACATAGTACTTTGGGGAAAAGGAAGAGAAGCAGCGAAGGTAGGGGAGTCGTCTGCAGAGAGTCTATAGATGTCATCATTATTTCTGGAGACAATGGTTTGCAAGAGCAATGTTCAGGGCCACGTGGGTAGTTGCCTTCTAGTGTAGAAAATAAGAAAATGTTTTCTTGTTTTAAATTTATGTAGAATAAGATGCAATTTTGGAACATACATTGTTCAACTATGTGGAACTGTTATGCGAGGAAATCTCATTAAATTTTTTTTCCAATTGGAGAATGAAGGAACATGAAATTATACCCTCTTTCTTTTCTTTTAGAAACATGTAATAGTAATTGATTTATGCAAATAAAATAGTTTTTCAAGAGAGATAAACTTTAATTCCTGATTTTGACTTAGTTTTTTTTTTTTTTTTTTGGACAGTAATTTTGAGTTCAAGTTTCAATAGCTATAATTATGATATAACTCAAATTCATGAAGCCGGTTTAAGTTTTGGTTAGAGGAGTGTACGATTATTGAAATCTTTATTGGAATATTGTTTCATGCATGACAAATGTGCCTTGAGATGTGACTTGTTTCAAAGGGAGCTGCTTGTTTAGCACATCCAGAGCATCTTCGAAGTCGATTCAGAACCTGTGACTGCTATTGGGCAAGTTTTGATGGAGGTAAAATGTGGGAAAGAGAAATCTACGTAGAATACAAATTTGATGTCCTTTTTATTTTTTATTTTTAATTAAAGACGTGGCTGACATACCTTTTTAGTGCAGCATCATTGGAACCACAATTGATTTGATCCTCTGATTAGGATCATCTTTGATTAAATATCATTCAACCAACCCTGATAGGTTGACCTATGATTGCAAAAGTACCACATTATTTTTCTCGCAAGCTGTATACGTGAAGTGTAAGTGAAGGGTACTTGTTGTTAAATAGGCTAAATGTTGTTTTTTTTTTTATTTATTTTGGTAAGGAAAAAAGAAAGCATTTAGGCTACTCAACAACAAGTAGGCTAAATGTTGTTGATGCCTAATAATACCTCGACATAATCTGAGTTTTGGTCCCCATGATGAAGACTTGAGATTTCCTCGGACTATTTAATAAAGAACTGAGGCGTTTCCAAAACATCACTACGACAAAATATCTTTTTTTAACAACAAATGTTCCTAATGGTATTTTCTCTGGGTCAACATAATACTTTTTGATTTACATCAAAAAACAGGATTTTATTTGAAATGGTGGCATTTGTTTTTTAATCAGCATTTTAAGTGAAAGTTCTACTACATGAATAAGGTATTCTAAAACCTTCTCTTATTTTCAGAAAGCTATAAAAAATATATGCACGATGTTTCGGTGTTTATAGGTGCAAAAGGAAGTCAAAAGTCTTGACAAATTGTTTGCAAACCTTAATTTTTGTTGTTTCGTGGTCCAGAATATATTGACTAGATCCCCTTTCTATTGAGAGTATGAGAAATTCTTTGTGGACCATGAGCGGTATAAAAAATCCGACGTGGAGCGCACTACTTTATGTGATTGATTCACATAGCTACCATTTTTCAATGCATATTTAATATCTACAGTTCTGCTTTTTCACTTAAAAATTTTGTATGACGAAAATATTTTTACTCTTTGAAAAAAATTATGACATCCTATAGTATATTATGACTTCCTACATGCAAGATGTCATAATATGATTCAGAAAATTATGATGTCTTATGGTATATTATGACATCCTATGTTAAATTATGATTTTCTGCATGTAGGATATCATAATATGGCCCAGGATGTCATAATATGTCCTAAGATGTCATAATATACAAGGGGTATTTTTGTCTAACCATTTTTCAATGTACATTTAATGTCTGCAATTCTGCTTTTTCGTTTGAAAATTTTGAATGACAAAAATATCTCTGCACTTTGAAAAAAACTAGAACTTCTACATCAAAATTATGACTTCCTACATGCAGGATGTCATAATATGGATATAAGATGTCATAATTTTTTTCAAAGAGCGGAAGTATTTTTGTAATTCAAAATTTTTAAATAAAAAATGAAACTGCAGGTATTAAATACGTCTTGAAAAGTGGTGGCTATGTAGACCAATCACATAAAGCGATATGCTCTACATCGGATTTTCTACACTGCCCGTAGTGCACAAAGAATTTCCTTGAGAGTATTTGTAATAACCTAAGTTTTAGGCCTTGGGTCAGCCTGAAAAGCTCATGGTAGTAATGTGCATTGCACATGAGGAGGATAAGAAAGAAGACTTCTGATAGGAGTATTCTTTCATTGTGATTTTGTTGGAGATTAGGAGTACTAGGGCAAACCAAACTCGACTAAAAACGTAGGATTTCAATTATAAAAGAGGCTTTTTTCTCCTCCTTTGGACTCCACAACCAAACGCCACGGGATTGCTACCGATTCTGAGAACTTTTTTTAAAGCTTTCTTTTGTTTTTCCAATCAAAAATATTGCCAAATCGTCCTCCTTGACCTCGCCAGATTTGGGTAAGGGACCTAAGCTCTTAATCCTCTTCTTTTCTGAGTTTCACAGTTGTTATCTCTCTTCATTTGGGGCGGTGAGTCGATGGAACCCATGTTTAAAATAAAGGTGCACTGTTTTAGCCCTTTTTCTTTTGTTTCACAACTGTTGACCAATGGTTTTGATCAAATTTTGTAGGTTCCCGATGTTTTCTAAGGATGTATATTGGGATATGGCTGTCAGTTAGAGGCTTGATCATAATCTAGATCGAGTTTAATGTTTGATTTTTTTTCTTGATCTTTTTGTTCTTCTTTTCAATCTCTCTATACTAGCCAGCCACCACCACACGGCCATCACTGTCGTCATCACCATCGCCATCGCCTACCATCGCCACCGTCATACAGGATGTCACTACATGTCGTTGGCCCTAGCCTTCTTGCTATCATCCTGAGGAAGAGATGGAGAAGGGGACATCCCCCATTTTGAAGGAAAAAAAGAGAGCTCTTCTCCCTCCTCTCTCTCTCCTCTATCTTTTCTTGTCTTATTTTCTTTCACTCTAATTTTCTCTCTCTATATGTCTCAGTGGGTCAATGGAGGATTTTTGGTTCCTTTATAGATAATGTGTTGATTTTAGTGGAAGGTCTAGAATAAGCATTGATGTGAGTACATATTGTGTCAGCTTTCATCTTGATCATTCTTAACTATATTGAATCCTACATTTGACAACTCTTGATTATTATGCTTATTTAGATAGGTTATTAGTTTCTTGACCCAACAAATTAGATTGCACCATTCTAACTAATTTAGATCCACTACAAAAATTTGAAGTATTAGAGATGGTATTAGCGATGGAAAATAAGCCATCGCTAATAATAGTCTTTACACTAAGAAAATAATGATTTTGTGATCAAATTTTTTGGTTGAAATTTACGATCGATTTTGCAACTGATTTTGCAATCAAAATTTTTTATGACCCATTTTGTGATCGATTATTAAAAAAAATTAATATAGCGACGAAAAAATATCGGTTGCAAAATTAAAATTTTATGATCGATGATAAAAAATTAATATAGCAACCAAAAAAATTGGTTGCAAAATCGATTGCAAAATTTAAATTTTGAGACCGATTTTATGATTGAAAAGCTGAATATAAAAATAAATTTATAAAATATTAATTTTTATATATTTGCAACTGTAAATTCAGTCGCAACAATTTTCAAATAGTTAATTTGATTTTTAAATAATTTAGTGACTGATTTTTTGGTTGCAAAATGGATTTATTATTTTGCAACCAAAAAATTGATTGCAAAGTTTTTATTTTTTTATTTTTATTAAAAGTTTTACGATCGAAAAATCATTCTTAAAATTCTTGACTTGTTTTTTAATCTATAGATAAGTTTGCGATCAATTTTTTGATCATAAATTTTTTTTAATATTTTATAATTAAAAAATCAATCATAAAATATTTTAATTATTTTTAAATTTAAATATATTTAAGATCAATTTCTTGATTGCAAAATATTAAAAAAATTTACAACCAAAAAGTCGATCGCAAAATACTTGAATTATTTTTTTAATCTATAAATAAGTTTGCGACAGATTTTTTGATCAAATTTTTTTTTAATATTTTACAACTAAAAAATTGATCATAAAATATTTTAATTATTTTTTAATTTAAATATATTTACGATCAATTTTTTAATTATAAAATATTAAAAAAATATATATAGGCATGGTTTGAATTTTATCATCACCACCGTACAAACAATTAAAGTAATAGCAAAGATCATTTATCTAAAAAATTATCTTATAATCGGATGCCGTTTGATCTTTTGATCACTCATTTTTTATTTAATGATCAAAATCATCCCATACTAAATTGACCATGATAATGATGTTTGATTAAAGTAAAATTTTGATAGTGTGCTATAAACATCACCGAGATCATCATTCCAAATTTTTGCATCCATCGGTGGTCTTTATCTATCAGATCATCATGCGGTCATTCATGACCGTCGAAATCGAATTTTATTGATCGACATAGCTAGAGATATCGGATCGAGGCGATCTTTTATGATGACACTCTAACGAGAATTATTTAGATAATTAAATGGTAAAGATAGACTTTAAATTTTAAAATTATATCATATTTAAAAAAAATATAAATAAAATTTATATGTATATAGCAGCGGTTACGTAACCACTGCCATATATAACTACTACCATAGGTAAACCTATGGCAATGGTTACACGTAACCGCTACCATAGATCAACGGTTAATCAACCGCTGCCATATCTTAAATCTATGACAGCGGTTATACATAATCGCTGCCACAGGTCAAACCTATGGTAGCGGTTATGTATAACCGTTGCCATATCTTAAACCTATGACAGTGGATATATACAACCGCTGCTGTATGTAACCTGTGGCAATGGTTATCGATAGCCGCTGCTATAGCTCAAATCTATGATAGTGGTTATAAATAACCCTATTGTAGAATCTATGGCAGCGATTTTCGAACTATTGCAGTAGTAAACGCGGTCATAGGCTCTTATTATAATAGTGTATATTGTTCTAAATATCATATATATTCACAAGAAGTCATATAAAATGTTAAGAAGCTATATATATTGTTTAAGATATCATATATATTATTCAAGATGTCATAAAGATATAAGAAATCATATATATCATTCAAGATATCATATATATATATTCATAAGAAATCATACAAGATATTAGGAAGTAATAATTATTATTCTTTCTTTGTTATATAAAAAGAAGGATATTTTCGTCACTGAAAATTAAAAGAAAAAAAGTTGAATAACATTAAATGTCTGTCCTATCTAAATACGCTATATGCTCTAATATTATTAGGCGGTGCGCTCCTATTGCACTGTATGTGGTGTATAAAAAATTACTCTTTGCATATTTAGTCACCCTTACCCCCGAAGTTCCTCCATGGATTGTCAATCCTCTTTGAAGATTGCAGTTCTCTTGGATCTCCATTTTTCATAGGATCTGAAGGCCGACGAATTTGCATCAGAAGCCCACAGCTTACCTTAAGTTCCCACTCTCAAAACCAGTACACTGTTCTTCAAGAATTTATCATTTTCTCACACATTTCAAATGATCTTCCATAATTTATCTCATTCTTTTGACGGCCAACAAAGTTCCAAAATTCTCATGATTTGCTAAAAATTTAAGTTTTTGGATCTCCCATTCTTGATCTGAAGGCCGAAGAAGCCCACGGTTTCCGTAAGAAGTTTTAGGTTCATCAATTTTCTTCCATTCATTTTGATTGGTCTTTCATGATTTTATCCCTTCTATGATTTTATCCTATTCTTTTAAAGGCCAAGGAAGTTCCTAAAAGCTTGCATGCAAATCTGTCCAAGATTTAAGTTTCCAATTCTTGTGAGGACAATTGAAGACCATCAAGGGTTGTCAATTTTCTCACATTCAAGATTTTATCCCATTCTTCTTAAATGCTTGTGCTTAACTCAAATCTGGCAAAGATTCAATTTCTTGGATCTCCATTCTTCGTAAGATTTGAAGGTTGAAGAAGTCCATTGCTTAGCTCCTTACATTCTCACCCTCAGAGGTTTGACCATGATTTTATTCCATTTTTGGTTGGATCTGAAGGCTGACGAAGTTCCTAAACACTTATAACCAAATCTATTGAAGCTTCAACAGTCATAAGAATGGCGGTCAGGCAACAATATACTTTTCCATATGGTAAAAATAATTTTTTCATATGCATTTATATCAACATTAATGTTTTTCTGCCCCTTCTGTTTCTTTCATTTTTTTTCTCAAGAACAAGATTTCATTCAAAATTTCCTGATTGTGAATTGCTATTACGCCTCAAAAAGAAAAGAAAAATAAAAATAAAGAAAAAGGTTATGAATCGTTAAGATCTAATATAATTTTGCATTTAAATCCATGAAAACTCCTAAGAACCGTAGATAATCCCAACCTAAGAATTGCAGAAATGGATCGAACCAAGGCAATTTTAGATTCCAAGGGATTTTCATGTAGAGTCAGAGTCTTGTGAGTCCTCCCTACATTCTGTTCTGATTTTTAGGCCACCGGATATTATCTCGCGGTTCATGCTACACCGACCTCTAAACTTATCTTTTATCCATCGTCTTAAACTCCAATCTATTGGAGTTTCGTAGGAGGTCCAACACAATTGATAATGGGGAGAGATTCGCATGGCAAAACTATGGAGAAACTCATCCTACTTATTCCTCCCACCACCCCGGCCACTCCCTATCCCACCTCCCCCTCCTCCCCATCAATCTGGCAGGTCCTCCATCCCACCTTCCCCTCCTCTCCCCAGCCCCAAGTGTGTTTTTTTTTTTTTGAAGAGAGAGATTTGACTCATGGCCTGACCTGAAAGTTTGAAGCCTGATAAAGAGTGGGCTTAATCTTGGAAAGTCATCCTGACCATTGGGCCAAGCCAGATCCAGGCCTAAAAAGTTAAAGAGAGTTGCAGGTTGAGCCTAAGCCCAAACTCGGCCCAGCCCACCACTTGAGTAGCTCTAATTTCAGTCGGTAGCAGCTCAATAGAGAAGCAGGTAGGCTAGGAAAGAAGATAGATGCTTTGAGGGTGCTTCATCTCTAGTCTCCTATGAGAATTTTCCATGGTGACAACGAATGCAGTGACTGATATGATGGTGAAACCCCAGGGAAAAAAGGGGAGGAGAAGTAGCCTGAGGCTTCGAGTGTGGCCACACAATGGCATGGTGAGGATGTTAAATAGTCAGTGAAGGCTAGGTTTCCAAACCCCAATTAGTTACCAAAGATAAGTAGGAGTCCGCCTCCCCATTGGACTCAAACAGAGGCTTTGCTGCATTTTCTCCGAAAGTGGAGCCTCAGGCCCTGCTTGGGAACTCAGGGCGCAAGGGGCACAAATCTAACTAGGCTTGTCAATGGACCAAACCAGATTAGATTTGATGGGCCAATGGACTAGACTGAATATGACCACTAGCTCATCATGTGAAAGTCCACTACACTCAGAGGTGGGTGTGGGCTCAGATCATGGTAGAAGATGTCATGGTCTAGTTTAAAGATTTGCACATTTAGTCCTCCCATGAAGTTCTTCTACGAATTCCTAGGTCTCATCAAAGATTTTGGTTGTCTTGGATCTCCATTCTTCATAAGATTTGGAGACCGATATTCTTGTGCAAGAATCCTACGACTTACCTCCTTAAGCTCCCACCCTTGGAACCCACACACTGTTCATCAACATTTTATCATTTTCTCACACATTTCAAGTGATTTTTTATAATTTATCTCATTCTTCCGACAGTCAATGAAGTTCCTAAAAACTATGATTTGCCAAATATTCAAGATCTCGGGTCTCCGGTTCTTGATCCAAAGGCTTAAGAAGCCCACAGCATATTCTTCCATCCATTTTGATCGGTCTTCCATGATTTTATCCCTTCCATGATTTTATCCCATTCTTTTGAAGGCCAAGGAAGTTCCTAAATGCTGGTACGTAAATTTGCCCATTATTCTAGCTTTCAATTCTTGTCAAGACAATTGAAGCCCATCAAGGTTCATCGATTTTCTAACATTCACATGATTTTATCCCATTCTTCTTTCTAAATGCTTGAGCTCTACCCAGATCTGGAAAAGACTCAGGTTATCGGATCTCCATTCTTTGTAGGATCTGAAGGCCGAAGAAACCCATAGCTTACCTCCTTATGTTCCCACCCTCAAAGGTCTGATCATGATTTTATCCCATTTTTTATTGGATCTGAAGGTTGACAAGTTCCTAAACACTCATACCCAAATCTGTTAAAGCTTCAAGAATCTTAAGAATGGTGCTTTGAGATGCAACTGAACTAGTAAATAATAATATTCTTTGTCATATGATAGAAGTCTATCAGAAGATCCATTGTCGGGCGATAGGAGAGTGGCTTCCTGGGATCAGGAAGAGGTGTATAAGTATTAATTGATTAAGTTATATATTTCAATTTCATTATAAAGTTTAGAGTTTTAATTATAACTTTTATTTATTTATTTTTTCTTTAATTAGGAGCAGATGATGTATGTGCAATCTCAGCCCATTGCTCACAGATGATGATATCTGTGATGAGGTGCTTGGTAGGAGATCCAATTATATTAAAGGATTGGGATATGCAGTTGTGGCCCCCAGCTTCTCTAGAGTATCACATGTTTTTTGTGATACTCGTCTGCTTGAGGCATAGAGAAGACATGAAGCGGAGATGCGTCAAGCTGAGGAAGAGTGCCGTAGATCTTAGGAGGATATAGCGGCTCTACAATGCGCTAATGCTCAACTTACATCCCAACTTGAGGTGTTTGGGGCAAAACTTGATGAGTTATACCGCCACATGTCTCCGCTGCCGACCCTTGATGTCCTTACTGATGCCTATGAGGATGACTCTGGTGATGATGATGATGATGATGGACGTCCTTCTATAATCGATATTATTTTATATTATTTTTAATCTATATATTTTTATCATTTAGTAAATAATTAGTTTGCTAACTTAATATTTGATATTTTTTAATCTATTGCAGATCTGTGATACGGCTTGGCATGACAGTAAATTTTAAATTTGCTTGGAGTTTAATTTAGTATGGATATATATTTACATGACATTTTATGTGGTTTCTACACACACACACACATTGTATGGTTGTGTGTGTGCACACACACATACACAATAAACACACACTTATTTTGCTATATGTGTGGTTGTAAAAGTTAACTCAATGGTTTGCTATATATATATATATATATATATATAGATAGATTGTGTCATTATTAAAGTGAGATGAATTTGATTTTGGATTTATGACCATCGAATTATGTGAATAGAGAGGATAGTCATGTGAGTGTACATTGTATATACATGTTTATTTGTCTATAGATTTGCAAGAAAAAATTATAAAAAATTTGATAATTTTATAAAAATAATCAAATTATTTTTTTAAAAAATAATTATTAATGATGTAAAATAAGCATCGGTTAAATAAAAATACATCGATAATCATATACCCATGCAGAGTTTGCATCGCTATAAGGCGTGCCAGTTTCCAGCACACCCTTTAGCGATGCAAAATTTGCATCAGTGAAGATTATTACCCATACTTGCTGAAAAGCATAGGTAAATAAGAATTTTACTGTTGCATAATTTGCATCGCAAAAGAATTTTATCGATACTTAATTTGCATCACAAAATTGACATTTTTCAATGATTATATTAAGCATAGGTAAATAAGAATTTTTTTGCCACTTAATTTGTGTCACAAAAGATTAAATTTGCCAACAAATATATGTAAGCATGGGTAAAGGTAATTAATGACTCTCCTTTTGCTAATGTTTATTTGTCGACTCAAATTGAGTCGGTAGTTATTTTTACTGATGCTTTTTGAAATTTAGCCATATTTTTTTTGCATTGCTAATTGTCTTTCGTCTTATAGTAGTGGTTGGGGGAATATTTTATGTGTTGAGCATTCATTCATGGAAGGTTATTTTAAAAAAAATGTAAGAATATATCTAATTAATATTTCCAATTATGTAGATCACAAAAGATTTGAGATCTTCATTTCCTTTGCTTGATTACAAACATTTGAGAATTCAATAAAACATAGGAATATTTCATATATGCTGATCATCAACAATAGGAAATATAATTATAATTATATCTTTTTGGTCTATGATGAACAAGCATTCAGGTTGAAGGAAGGGTTGGTGGGTTGTGCCCTTTGATTCAAAAATCCCAAGGATAGATTCAGGCTAGGAAGAAAAATAGGATTACAGATTGGGTCTCAAGAACTATGTTGTATTAGGGATTGTGACTGATATGGCAAATATTTGC
Organism: Elaeis guineensis; assembly: GCF_000442705.2. Taxonomy (NCBI): domain Eukaryota; kingdom Viridiplantae; phylum Streptophyta; class Magnoliopsida; order Arecales; family Arecaceae; genus Elaeis; species Elaeis guineensis. The sequence continues at coordinate 15,185,627 of NC_025993.2, read as the reverse complement.
TTGCTTGACCTTAGGATGAACCGAAGTGATATAAGCTTTGAGATACCCAACCACATTCACCTTGGATCATGACAAGTTGAAGGACATGACCATGATCTTAGCGGTAGTTGTGATGCCATGATTGTCGAGCTATCATAAAATAACATGAAAATCCATTAAAAAGCAGTTATTGCATGATGGGAGCCATTGCTAGATGGTTGATCCAAGCTCCGCCTATCTTGGAAACAGTTATCGATCTCATGTTATAAACAATAAAAAATGGGGGACGCTCAAGTGAGTCATATTTGATTACTCCTACCACTCAATCTCAACTTTCTTTCTCTTCTACTCTTCCTTAAATTTTAACTGACTTGAATATCGAAAGGTCCCTTACTAGTAAGGATGGGAGTTAGATGGATTTTTTGAACATCTGACCCATCCCAAATCCTAATAGGAGCCATTTAACAATATCCTATAGGATTTGGAAAAGGTTTAGAATTTAAATTTAAAATTTGTTGACCCCCTAAATGATTTTGATGATGATCAAATATTGAAGCACATAATTATTCATATTTTTTTAAGTGTTGTAAAGATTAGAAGAAAGAGACCTCTTTGAAACAAAATGAGGTAGAAACCTAGTAAATTCATTATAGAGCCCAAGTGACATCAAATTGGAGCTAAAGTCAAGTGAAAAAGGCTTTGGAAAGGGTTCAAGTCGACTTAGGAGAGTTTGGAGTCGACTCTGGCATGGTTTGGGCACTAATACGTAAACTTTGCACGAGATCGAGAAGACTCAGAATCATCCGAGTCGACTCCGTCTCAAGCCATAGAAAGTATATTTTTATCTACTGAGACCAAATCGACTCTCAGATTTTCAAGTTGACTCGAAAGTGGCAACCGAGTCAACTCTAATGGATCCAAATCAACTCCATCTCAGAGGTTCAAAAATTTCAGAGAGCTGATTTCGGACATCTGAGAGCGAGCAAACTCGAGGTGCAGTCGAGGCAACTCGAGAAGACAGCTGAGTCAACTCAAAGACAATCGAACCGACTCGAGATGCAACTGACAGCTTTTAAGAGCTAGCTCTGCAACTATGCTGATTTGTTCCCAATGGCTATATCTCACCTTCAATGGTCAAAAATAATTAGTTTTGGACTCCAAGAACTTCAAACTTGATGGGAAAGCTCTATTATTTATAAAAAAGAGCAAAAGGTTACTGTTCCATTGAGAGAAGAAGAAAAAATTTTTAAACTTCCTGCATTCAAGAGAGTTTACCTACTTGCAACCAAAAATCTCTTGATTCTCTGAGAGCATTGAAGAACTTTTGAACAGTATTAACTTCAGGCATTCAAAAAGACAACTACTGAGCTACATTGACAATAAATTTGCTCAACCAAGGAGGTTCTTTTGTTGTAATATTTCTGTTCTTGTTTATTTACTATAATTAGTTTCAGCGGGAGCTGAAACTAAGGAAAAAATTTAATCCACCCCTATAATTAGATTGTGGAGCCTTAGTCAAGGCGTGTAAAGGTGTGGTTAGTAAACCTAAGAAAAAATTAACTAGATTTGTGGATAGTAAGCCTGGTTAAAACTATCCAGCTGTAATCTTGAGAGATTATAGTAGAATTCCCGAAAATCTTGTTTGGAGAGTAGATGTAGGTACTGGATGTACACCAAATTACTATAAAATTTTTCTTATCTTTGTATGTGTGCTTGCCTTCTTCATATTTGCTTTCATACATAGCATTCACTACATCACTAATAGTAAACTAGTTAATTCAGCACATAGTTGTTTTAAGTTTTAAAAACTTAATTTATCCCCCCCTGGGTTGTTTGGATGGGCAACAATTGGTATCAAAGCGAGATACTCCAATATTACTTGTTGACCTAATTCTCAAGAGCCAAAGACTATGACAACCCAACTTGGAGGCTCACTTGCTAAGGGGTAATCCACAAATAGGCCACAACTTTTCAATGGATCGAATTACACCTATTGAAAAGCTTGCATGCGTATTTTATACAAGCCTTAGATTATGATATGTGGAGTGTCAATATAAATGGACCACACACTCCGACAATCATTGTAGATGGCATCCCTTCACCCAAGTTCGAGAAGGATTGGGATGAAATGGATAAGAAACTTGCCCAACTTAATGCCAAGGCAATGAATGTCCTTTATTGTACCCTTGATATGAATGAGTTTAATCAAATTTTTACTTACAATTCTGCAAAAAAAATTTAGGATAGACTTAAGGTCATGCATGAAGAAACCAATCAAGTGAAAGAATCTAAGATCAATATGCTTGCCCATCAATATAAGCTATTTAAAATGGATTCAGCTGAATCTATTACTAGCATGTTTACTAGATTTACTGACATTATTAATGAACTTAAAAGCCTAAAAAAAGTCTATATTAATAGTGAATTAATGAGAAAGATTCTTAGATCACTACCAAGGATATAGGAAGTAAAGATAACAGCTATCCAAGAGGTGAAAGACTTGAACAAACTGTTACTTGAGGAGCTTACTGGATCGCTGATAACATACGAGCTAGCAATGGGGCAGCACTTGGAAGATAAAAGATAAAAGAAGAAAACTATTGTTTTGAAATCCACTGTAGCTGAGGAAGATGAAAGGCAATCTACCGAAGTTGAAGATGATGAGGATATGGCCCTGGTGATCAAAAAATTTAAGAAGTTCTTGAGAAGGAGAAGATAAAGTTTTAGAAAGAAAAATCTATCCAAGGATGAGCCAAGCAAGAAAAAAGAAAAAGAAAAGAAAAAAGAGTCATTCTTGTGCTATGAGTGCAAGAGACCAGATCACTTCAAGGCTGACTATCCAATCTTGAAGAAGACCTTCAAATGAAGTAAGAAAAAGGTAATGATCACAACATGAAGCAACATCGACGAGCCAAGCTCAGATGAGAAGACCTAAAATGAAGCCAATTTGTGTTTCATGGCACAAAAGGATAAGGTAAGTTCAGATCCTTCTCTAGAATTTACATTCGATGAACTTCAAGATGCATTCTATGATTTAATAAAAGATTTTAAGAAGATAAGCATAAAAAATAAAAATTCAAAAATAAAGAATAAGGCATCTAATTAAGGAAAAGAAAGAAACCTTTGTAAACTATAATAAATTAAAGAAGAAAAATGAGACTCTAAAAAAGAAAGTAGACCAACTAAAATCATTAGTTGACAAATTTACTTGTAGCTCAGATAAATTGTAAATGATACCAAACAATCAAAGAGGATAGGGTTGATCTAGGATATAAACCAAGTAATAAGTTCTTAAGAATTTTTTCACTGCATCATCATCTACTAGTAGCACCTTAAATATCACTTGCTTTAGTTGCAGTAGAGTAGGATACAAAGCTTTTGTATATAATACAAGAAAATTGAATGAAACAATAATTAAAAAAATTTGAGTTTCAAAAGAAATCATAACTGCTAACCCTAAAGAATCCAAAAAAACTTGGATACCTAAGAAAGTTACTTGATTTTCTTGTAGAAATATCTTGCAACCAATGAATCAAAAAGAAAATGGTATTGGATAGTGGCTATTCAAGACATATGACGGATGATAAGGAGCAGTTCTTCATCCTTGAAAAGAAGAAAGGGAGAGTAGTCACCTTTGATGACAATGGCAAAGGCAAGATTATTGATATTGGTAAAATTCAGATTACCCCTATTATCTTTATTGATAATATTTTTTTAGTTAATAACTTAAGGCATAACTTACTTAGTATAAGTCAATTGTGTGATTAAAATTTTAAAGTAATATTTAAGTTATCTTCATGCATGGTCACTAGTCTCTTTGATGATAGTATCAAATTCATTGGACACAAGCGTGGCAACATTTACTTAGTTGATCTGGATGAGATAGCCATGAAAAGTGGCCAATGCCTTATTGCTAATGATGCTAAAATCAAAAAAATTAGTTGGCTATGGCATCGGAGATTAGGACATGCAAATATGCATACTTTATCTAAATTAGCTGCAAATAACTTAATTAAAAGATTATCTAAGTTAAATTTTGAATATGATCATATTTGTGATGCTTGTCAACTATAAAAAATAAACTAGGAAGAGTTTCAAATCTAAAAATATAGTTTCAACTTCTACATCACTTGAATTAATTCACATGGACTTATTTGGACCAACTTATAAGACCACAAGCTTAGGTGATAAGAAATATGGACTTGTGATTGTAAATGACTTTTCAAGATTTACATAGATTTTATTTTTAGCATATAAAGATGAAATCTTTTCTATTTTTTTAAAATTTTATAGAAAAATTTTAAATGAAAAAAATACTATAATAGTTTGTATTCATAGTGATCATGGAATAAAATTTGAAATTCAAAATTTTAAAAATTTTTACAATGAAAATGATATTGAACATAATTTTTCTGCACCAAGGATCCCATAACAAAGTAGTGTAGTTGAAAGAAAAAAATAGAATCCTAGTAGATATGGCCCGTACCATTTTATGTAAAAAAAATTTATTCAAATACTTTAGAACTGAAGCCATCAACATAGCATGTTACACCTAAATAGAGTTTCAATTTGATCTATTTAAAAAAAAAAATCTCTTATGAGCTTTGGAAAGAAAAAAAGATCTAATATTAACTACTTTCATATTTTTGGTTGCAAATACTTTATTCATAATAATGAAAAATATAATTTAGATAAATTTGATGCTAAGTCGGATGAGGATATCTTTCTTGGATACTTCATATCTAGCAAAGCATACAGGATCTTCAACAAACACACCTTGATTGTTAAAGAATCTATTTATGTCATTTTTGATGAAGCTAATAATCCTTCCTCAAGAAAAAAAGACTTATTTGATGATGATATGGGTACCTTGAAGAATAGATTGAGGGAGCTCAATTTAGAAAAAAAATCAATCCAAAGAGAAGATGAAGCAATAAAGGATGCTGATAAGAGAAAAGTGCTGAACAAGAGGTAATTAGGGAGCATAGTGATTTGTCCAAAGAGTGGAGGTATATACATAACCATCCAAACGACCTTATTATTGGGGATCCTTCACAAAGAGTAAGAACTAGAGCTTTATTCAGAGATATTTTTGATTACCTTGTTTTTGTCTCACAAATTGAACCTAAAAGTATAGAAGAGGCTGAAAATGGCTCTAACTGAATGATTGCTATACAAAAGAAACTTAATCAATTTGATAGAAATAATATTTGGATCTTAGTTAGTAGACCTATTGACCACTCCATAATTGAAACAAAATAAATTTTTAAAAATAAATTAGATGAACATGGTAATATAATTAGAAGCAAAGCTAGACTAGTAGCTAAGGAATATAATCAAGAAGAAGAGATTGATCTTGATGAAACATATGCTTCTATGGCAAGATTAAAAACTATTAGACTACTACTTACTTTTGCATGCTAAATGAACTTTAAATTATTTCAAATGGATGTAAAGAGTGCCTTTTTGAATAGTTATATCTCTGAAGAAGTATGTGTAGAACAATCCTCAAGATTTAAAATCACTCTTTTTCAAATCATATGTTTAAATTGAATAAGATATTGTATAGATTAAAACAAGCATCTAGAGCTTGGTATGAAAGATTAAGTAGATTTTTATTGAATAATAAATTTAACAAAGGTAGTGTAGGCACAATATTATTTTTGAAAAAAAAAATAATAACCTTCTTGTAGTTCAAGTATATATAGGTGACATCATTTTTGGAGCTATTAATGAGGATCTTTGTCAAGAATTTGCTAAGTTAATACAGAAAAAATTTGAAATGAGTATGATAGAGGAGCTGACCTTCTTCCTTAGGCTTCAAAACAAATAAATAAAGAAAGATATCTTCATCAACCAAACCAAGTACGTGAGAGAAATACTTAAAAAGTTTAGTATGGAGAATGCAAAGGAGATCGGCACACCAATGAGCCCCACATGTAGACTTGACAAAGATAAAAATGGTAAAAGTGTAAATGAAAAGCTCTACAGAGGTATGATTGGTTTTCTACTCTATTTAACTACAAGTAGGTCTGATATTTTATTTAGTGTTTATATGTATGCAAGATTCCAATCTAATCCTAAAAAATCACACATGTTGGTTGTTAAGAGAATATTTAGATATCTTGTTAACACTCAAATCTTAGGCTTATGGTATTTTAAACAATCTACACTTAATCTAAAAGGATATTCAGATGCTGATTATGGAGGATGTAGAATAGATAGAAGAGCACTAGTGGCACATGCTAATTTTTAGGGTTAAACTTGATCTCTTGGTATAGCAAGAAGCAAAACTTCATAGCGTTATCAACAGCTGAGGCTGAATACATTGCTATGGAGAGTTGTTATGCTCAAATACTATGGATTATGTAGCAACTCGAAGATTTTTGAATCAAGCAAAATAAAATACCTATAAGATGTGACAACACCAGTGCCATGAACTTAACTAAAAATCCAATTCAATATTTTAGAAAGCATATTGAAATTAGACATCATTTTATTAGAGATTATGTACAGAACAATAATGTTATGCTTGAATTTATTTCAACTGAAAATCAATTAGATGACATTTTTACTAAATCATTAAATGAAGATAGGTTTTCAAAAATTAAGGGTGAACTTGGAATCTATGATCCTTTTTGAAATTGAATGGATTATTCTGTGTGTTTGATATGTTTTGCACTTTCTCATGCTATTTATATTAATTTCTTTGAGTCGAGATAGATCAGAAAAAATTAGTTTTAAATCTGAACTGAATTTATTTCTTAATACTGTGTTCGAGTTGACTCGTAGAAGTCTCAAGTTGACTCAGTGCTCGAGTCAACTCCAAAAGGAGTCAAGTCAAGCCAAATGTCGCGGACTGAGTTTTTTTTAATGGGAGACAATAAAATCATTTTTATTTTATCTTTTCTCCTATTCTCCAAGCCCTCGAGTCCTCTCTTGTCGAAACCCCTCCCGACTCCCTCCAATCCTTCCAATTAATCACTGTTCCATCCTATTTTTTTCTAAAAATATAAGCTTCAAATGGCATCGAAGAGGAAGATGGCTACTGGTAAGCATCCCAATAGCTCTCAATTAGCTCGCAAAAGGTCCAAGCCATGGAGAGATGCTCCACAAGGGTCGACACCTATTTCTCACCCCCCTCCTTGTCGATTCGTGGCTACTAGAGCTATCCCAATTGAAAGAAAGGTTGATATCGACTTACTGGATTAAGAGTATTTTTGGATTGGTACTTGGATTTGAAAACAAGGATGGGTCAAGGCATGCACACTCGAGGTACCCATTTATCTCGACCTTGTTAAAGCCTTCTTTGAGAATATAAGATTCTAAGGAGAGACTGGTTTGAAGTCGGTGGTGAAAGGAGTGAATATTGTCCTAGATGAGAGAAATTTAGGAGATTATTAGAAGTATCTAGGTAGGGGATCTAGTATTTAGACTTAAATAACAAAATAGAGGCCTTAAAATGCATTTTGGAAAGAAAAAATGTGATAAACATTGGTGAAGTTAAAGCTAGATAGCTATCTATTGAGATGAAGTTGCTGCACAATGTAGTGGCTCACTGTATTTACCCTAAAACTAGATGGCATGACTGGATAGGAAAAAGAGAACTTGCTATGATGTACTATATGGTTCAAGGGATAGAAATGAACTTGCCAACCATGATGCTTCGAAACATCAAGGATGTGACAAACCGGTAGAGGACATGTTTGCCTTATGTGATGATGTTTACATTGATCTTCAAGGAGTTTGGAGTCAGTTTAGATGGAGAAGACTTCAAGGATCTTGAGTACTCAAACTATTTGAATGAGAGCACTCTTCACCAGATGAAGTTTAAGAAGAGGGGAGACAGATGGGTAAGAAGAAAATCTGGACAGGAGGATATGGAGCGAGAGGTAGATGAGTTTGAGCCACAGGTTGAAGCTAGGTCTATGCCATCTTCTTCAGTAGTAGCACCAAATTCAACAGCATTAGCAAAGACTCAGTTCTTCACCCTAGGATCTCTCCACATTCCTCGAGTATAGTAGAGTCACAATTTTTTTGCAGAGAGGATTACTGATCAGTTCTTGGATAGGATGGAGAGGATGCTTAATAATTTCAAGTCTCAGATCCTTCAGAGCCATAAAGCACTTCGTGAGGACACACAGACTCTATTTTAGTAGCTTCGTGGAGAGATGCTGAAGATCACCTTGAGACTTAAGAGCTTAGATACTATAACAAAATAGGTTATTAGCGACGAAATATTTTCATCACTAATAATCGATTTTTATCGCTAATAATATTAGCGATAAAATTTTGATCACTAATATTTCATCGTAAATAATTTCATCGTTGATAATATTTTATGATAAAAAAAATTTATCGCTAATAAAAGATGTTTGCGATGAATATTTTTCATCGTTAAAAAAAATAGATGAAAAAATTTAATCTAAAAAAAGGTATTTACGATGAAAAATTTTTGTTGCTATTATTTGCTAAAATTTTAGTGATAAAAATTTCTATCACAAAAAACTATTTTTGTAATGAAAATAATTCATCACTATTAATTTAATAAAAAAATTATTTTAAAAAAATAAATAATATTAGTGATAAAAAAATTCTTTGTAAATAACTTAATTATTTGTGATGAATATTTTTTTCATCACTGTTAATTATATATTTATTGATAAATTAAATTATATTAGTAAAATATTTTTAGTAATGAATATTTTATCAAAAATAATTTCATCGCTAATAATTTAGTCATATTTTTTAAAAAAAATTATAAATATATATTTTAAATTTATATGTATAATATTTTTATAAATTTTAAAAATAAAAATAAAAAATTTACATAATAAATTGATAAATAAATTTTATTATTTTATTATATTAATTTAAAATAATAAAATATTTAAAATAAAAAAAGTACATCAGTAAGCCATCAAATATCGGCATCTAGAGAACGAGTTGGGGATGGAGAGCGCTCAACAAAGCTCGAACCGATGATGGAGCTCGAATCGGCCTGCTTGCTATCTCATCAACTATATCATTTGCTCCATCTGCGCCATCCGCTCCATCATCTGGATCTGAAAGCACTGATAGTCGTCGATGCGTGCAGCCAACTCCTGAGTCTGCTGTCGATTCTTAACAGCCTACTGTCGATCCTTGACAGTCTGCCTCTGCACCTCCATCAGTCGAGCCTCACACGCAGAATGGATATCCGCCCTAGATGTGCATGAGGATGAGGGAGTAGTGATCCCATACCCTAGGGCGGATCGAGCCCTCGGGGTAGGCTGGGATCTAATCTCTGTCATACGATCCTGAAAATTAAAATTATAGTTATTTTAATTTTATAATAAAAATCAGATTATGAATGAAAAATAATTGAAAAAACTTACAAAAAGCTTCTGGCTCCCCGTCGTCCACTCCCCTGACTGTCGCTGGTGGATCCGCTGGTAGATATCGATCCTACCAGGAAGCTCGCCACTCTCAGCATCTCTCTGTAATTTGAAAATTAATTAAAAAATTTTTAAATAACTAGAGAATTATATGCTAATTAAAAATTAAAAATTACCTATCATGTGCTCCATGTGACGAGCAAACGATCTTGAACCTCCATAATGCGGCACGATCTGTCTCATCCGATTTGCCACATTCTGGGCACATCGTCTCTGTAAAATTATCAGTAAAATTAATAGATAAAAAATTTAATTTAAGAATAAATGATTAAGTCATTAAACTATAAAAAAAAAATTTAGATGTGTAACCTGATATATTGGATCCTCGTACTGCCGGCATATAATAGTCCAATCATCTATGGTGATGCTGTCATAGGGCTACTGCTGTGTTGCCTCCTCCCCATGATCCTGCACCACCCGATACCAATGCTGATGCATGTGATGGCGATAGTCCTTGAAATGCAACAATAACTGAATGTCGATGGCTCGCCTCACACGATCCTCCTCAAAATCAGCGATATCAAATACGCCCTGCCAATGATAAATATTAGAAGAATACTATGCAAATTAAATATTCATAATATAATTTATTTTATCTGTAAGTGGGTGTAGAAAATCTCTCTCTGAGTTGGTAGAATATGATGCCAATCAAAGAGCATCATGGGGGCATAACTGTGACATATGATGCCCTGCTCAGTCTGCCATGGGTCACACCATCTCCTAATGGGTCTGGTGTAGCCGGTTGATATCTCGATCCGGAGATGCTGTCCCGGATGCTCACATCTCCAATGCTCCAGAGCAAAGTTCTTCGATAGACCTCGCCCTTGCCTCACCACTGATGAGGACTCACTTGAAACAACAATAAATAAATTATTAATATGATCCAAATAAAAGAATCAAATTTTATTATATATAAAGTATAATAGTTAATATCACTGGAACCCACCTCACTGGGACCCATCTCACTGGGACCTGCCGGTGCAAAACCCTCTGACAGTGAAGCCAGTGCGGCAACGAAGATCGATGGAGGTGCCTCATCCTCTGAGGCATCTGCAGGGAGCTGTGAACACGAATGTCGTCGTCTGTCTCCTGGTGCCATATCTGCAGAAACTGAGATATAAATAAATATAATATTGAATAATAATAGTAAAAATCAAATAATATTTTAATGAATACAATTATATCACATACCATTATTGAAAGATAAAATTGAACGAAGAATTAGATCTACTCATCAATATTCATTTCTTCCTCAATGTGTAGATCCTCGTCTGAATCATAGTAATCGATATATATGTCATCTTCTATCTCATCGTCATTTATGAACTGATCATCGCCCTCCAACTCATTAAGATTAAATACAAAATCAGCTTCAACTTCATTGGACAGAAGATCAGTCCTATTCAAAGGTGCCATTACAAGTTCTTCATCAACCAAAAGCTCGGCTAATATTTGTTCTTCTTGCTGAAAAGCTTCCTCTTCATGTAAATCCAAATTTTCATCCATCTCTAATCGAGTTGGTATGTCATATAAGCCTCTAGATGTTATTTTTTGTACAATATGCCAATTAGCTCGATACTTTAGATCCTTCAAATATATTACTTATTTTGCTTGAGTTGCTAATATATACGGCTCATTTTGGTACCATGTTCGTACAAGATTTATATTGATAAATTATGAATCAATATGAATACCGATCTTTTTATTACTAATATCCCACCATTCATATTGAAATAAAAATACAGAATTACTAGATCCATACTTCAATTTTATGATATCTACCAGTACACCATAATAATCAATCTCTTCTTCTCCTTCATATCCTGTTATAGCAATTTCACTATTCTGGATCCGTCGTTGCATCTCAAGCTCCCTTGTGTGAAATCTCATTCCTCCAATGATATAGGATGTGTAGTGATTAACCCTTCGATCGGAACCACATGCTAAATCGTACAACTCATCGGTCGCACCCACTTTTTTATTGAAATACTTATGTTTCATCTACATCATAAGATAAAAAATTATATTGATTTAAATTATATTATTTATAAGTAAATAAATAACGTATCACTAATGCAACTTACAAGATCACCAAATCATTTTATAAATTCCCTCTTAGATCGATCATCAGCATCCGTATTATTCTCTCTACATAGTATACTCTTATGTTCACTGTTAGAAGTTATGATTTTTAATTTTATATTGATATAAAAAAATTTTAAAAAATTAAATAGTATGGTAAGATGATACTTAATAAAATCTTCAATTTCTTCATAATTATTTAGAACATAAAAGTGTACTTTGGATAGCTCGTTCGTGTCCATAAATTTATATCTCCTTACACCAGTAGGTTGAACCATTTGTTTAAATATAGACAACATCGGTTCATTGTCACCCCATCACGGTCTGCATTATGATCTGCACGATTGAATCTTATTTCGATATCATCAAGATACATCAAGCAGAACGCGACACACTCAGTAGCTACATATGCTTCCGCTATAGATCCTTCAAGCTTTGCTTTATTGCGCACATATTTTTTTAAGATGCACAAGAATCTGCAAACAAAAATAAATTTAAATTTTAGAAATATATTTACATCTTATAATTGATATGATAAAGTACGTATAATTTTTTTATCTTTCAATAGGATACATCCATCGATAATGTACCAATCCGACCAAAAGAGCTTCTTTTAGAAGATGAACAGTCAGATGTACCATAACATCAAAAAATGATGGTAAAATTTTTTTTTCTAACTTATAAAGAATGAGTACAATATCCTGCTTTGATCTCTCAAGTAAATTAATCTTCAATTTTTGACAACACAGTTCTAGGAAGAACACTTCCAGCTCAATCATTGTAGTTTGACCATCATCATCCAAATAACTACGCATGACCATAGGAAGCAAACGTTGCATCATCACATGAGAGTCATGACTTTTCATGCCGAAGATATTACTGTCATTGTTTCTAACACACTGTGATACTTTTGAAGCATATGCATCAGAAAATTTTATGGTTTTGAACCATCCACAGAAATTCTTCTTTTCCTTTTCAAATAGTGAATAACATGCGGGTGGCATAAAAATTTTTTCACCTTGATGAACTAAATGCAACTCCGATCGGATTCTCATTTTCTGCAAATCAAGATGAGATTTTGTACCATCATTTATTTTTTCTGAAATATTCAATACAGTATCGATGATATTATCACAAATATTCTTTTCAGTGTGCATTACATCTAGATTATGATGAAGTAGTAGCTGCTTCCAATTCGGTAGTTTGAAAAAGATATTTTGCTTCATCCAATTCAACTCAGCTTCAGTATGCTTCCGCTTGCGAGTATCTGATGTTTTTTCAAATTAGATGTTTTCAATGACTTCAAGTTGTTCTAAAATTTTTACTTCACTTAACTCCTTAGGTGATAGATGTCGATCGAACTTACCATCAAAATATTGATTATAACGGGTCCTCCAAGAATGATTAACAGAAAGAAACCATCGATGACCCATGAAATATATTTTTCGTCCATGCTTTAAATGTAAAGAGGATGCATCCCTATTGCATATTAGACATACAAGATATCCTTTGGTGCTCCATCCAGATAAATTTTTATATATCAAAAAATTATTTATGGTCCATAAAATCGAAGCATGCAACTTAAAATTACTTCAACTTACAGAATCATATGTCTGTACTTCATTTTCCTATAACTCCTTCAGATCATCAATTAAAGGTCATAGATATACATCAATTTCATTACCTGATGCTTTCGGACCTGAAATCAATAGTGATATAAAAATAAATGATTCTTTCATGTACTTTCAAGGTGACACATTATATACAACTAGCATCATAAGCCACATGCAGTAAGAGGTACTCAGATTGCCAAAGGGTTTAAATCCATCTATCGCTAGATCAAGCTGGATATTGCACAGGTCACTCATAAAGTACGGATGCTTTGCATCGAAGTCTTTCCACACTAAAGAGTCGGTCGGGTGGCTAAGTATGTTCTCCTCCGGAACTCACTGCTCATAATGCCATCTCATTTCTTCAGCTGTCTTTGTGGACATATACAACCTTTGAAGTTTTGGAATCAATGGAAAATATCTCAAAATCTTTTGAGGTATCTTCTTTGCTTTTCTATTATCGATTTTATACCTAAGCTCACCGCATTTCAGACATTCAGTTGCTTGTTCATTATCCTTATAAAATAATATGCAGTCATTTTTGCAGGCATGTATAGGAGTATAGCCAAGTCTCATTTCCCACATGTATATTTTTGCTTCAGAATGTGATTTTGGAAGTCTCTCTCCATCGGACAGAGCTACTTTAATCAATATTAAAATTTGGTCAAATGACTTCTAACTCCAACAATTCAGGGTTTTAATATGAAGTAATTTTATCAAAAATTTTAACTTAAAAAATTTTGTACAATTTGAATAGAGTGGCTCTCGTGAATCCTTTGTAAGCTTTGCAAACTGTTCATAAGTCCCTTCTACCTCAAGCCAGATATTATGCTCATGATCAAAATTGCTTTCAGATGCAGCAGTATTCATGTATACATTTGAACAAGCACCTTGATGTAAATCATCTAACAATTCTCCAATACCACTATGTTCGACAGGTCCAGCACCATCAGTACTATCATCTTCAGTATCGTTATCGTCACGCACCACTTCATTCAGATCACCCTCCCCATGCCATATCCAACAAATATACTTCTTATCCATACCATATTGTAGCAGATGCTCCTCAACAAGTATTATGTGACGATATATCAAATTGACATATCTCTTGCATGGACACTTTATCTGATTAGCACTGTCAGCTTTATACCTTGCAAAGTCAATGAAATCTCAAACTCCTTTTTGATATTCAGATAAAAAAATATCTCTAGCATTCATTCAACTTTTGTTGATATTCATCTAACAACAAACACAAAATCATTAACAACCAAAATAAACTTTAGTGGTATTCTGGATCCCGATCTGAATTTCGGACTGAATCGCATTCCGAATTTCAGCTAAAATTCTGACCCGGATCCAGATCCGGATCACTTGATACAAAATGCATGATCCTATCCTTTTCAAATCAATACTAACAGGTGTGGCCCTATCCCTTTCAAAAAAGTAATAATCTCATTATTGTTATTAGTGGATATTTCATCTCATTTTTATAAAAATTTCGACAGCATCTTCTCATGGTTCTCCAAGTATACGATGTGGATATGGTGCCTACGCACCCTATCCACCATATATCTAGAGAACAATGGACAGATAACTACTGAATACCATATAATGAAATAAAATATCAACTATTAACAATAATAATATTATTACTTTTCTAAAAAGTCTGAATACGGGACATCCAAGTTTCGATCTCGATGAAGATCGAAACTTGAACGAAAATCTATGGCTCAATGTAATTTAAGTACCATCTTTGAACATGCATTCAAAGATGGATTTTTAATTTATCAGAAAAGAATAACTTCGTATTGAAATTTTTTCATTAAAAATTTTAATAGAATTTTTTCTAAAATAAAAATATTTTTTTTTTATTTATAATTTTAGCAGCATGCAAAATAGCATATAAAATAAATTAATTATAACAAGTAACAATAATGTGCATTGTGTTAGTGAAAAAATAATTAGTCAAATAATTAAATAATTTCAGCAGTAACACTAAAAGATAATATGTAATAATTACAATAATTTCAGTCCGACCCGACTAGGCCCGACCCGAAACCGACTCTACCCGACCCCGACCCAACCCGACCTAACCAATCTCGGCCCTACCCGACCTGCCCACCTAGCTCCACCCGACCAGCCCCAGCCCGACCCAACCCTGCCCGACCTGCCCTGCCCCAGCTCCGCCATCCCCGGCCCCAGCCCAACCCAACCCGGCTCCACCCGACCCACGGCAGCCCGACCGGACTTGGCCCGACCAGCACCATCTAGGCCCGACCCACCCCAACCAAGCCTAACCCATTTGAACCCATGCATGCCCGGCTTGCAGGCCATGCGTGCTCAGCTCGCCGTCCCCGGCATAGCCGCGCCCCGACTCGCCATTGTCGGCTCCGGCTCTGGCTCGTCGGCCTCTCCCTGGCCCGCCGTCACTGGCTCGGCCCGAAGGCCTCGGCATAGTTGCAACCTACCCCATCCCGGCTTGCCGTCGTCGGCTCCGGCTCTAGCTCTAGCTTAGCAGCCTCGACCCCTCGACCCACCGTTGCAGCCCCGACACGCCCCGGCATGCAGGCCCTAGCATGCCTCAGCACACAGGCCACACGTGGCTGCGGCCCGCAGGCCGCACGTGGCTGCGACTCACAGGCTCACAGGCCATACGTGGCCGCGGCCCACCATCTCGGCCCAGGTGTGCCATCCTCGGCATGCCGACCGCGGCATGCTGGCAGCGGCACGCCGGCCCCGTGTTGTTCCCCATCCTTGGTCCGAACCTACCCAAAACAAAAAGAAGAGTCGACATCGTCAGCTCCGGCTCTAGCTCGTCGGCTCCGGCCCCACATCACCATCCCCGGCCCACCATCGCTGTTGCCGTCGCGGCCCATAGGCCCCACGTGGCCGTGGCCCGTCGTCCCGACCCAAGCGCGCCGTCCCCAGCACGCTAGCTCTGGCACATTTCCTGTTCCCGTCCTCGGCCGAAACCCACCCAAACAAAAAAAAACAGAGATGAAGTCGACTCACCTCGACGGCAACGGTGACGGAGGAAACCGAGATGGTGGAGGAAATCGGAGGCACGCGAGATGCCGGGGGGGAGGAAGCTCGTGGGAGGGGGAGGAAGCCGGACTGTCGGGGGGAACGAGGAAGAAAAATAGATTTTCGATGGGAGTTGATGGGATGCGGGGTATTAGCGACATAAATTTTTATCACTACTAATCAATTTTCATCGTAAATAATTTTAACAAAAAATATTTGGGATGAAAAATTAATTTTCATCGCTAATAATTTTCACTAAAAAAATTTTTGCTGAAAAAATTCAGTCCTGAGAAAACATTATTGACAATGAAAATTTTCTATTTTATCGCTAATTACATAATTAGCGATGAAAATTTTTTTCATCACTAATAATTAATAAAAAATAATTTTTTATTTAAAAAAAATTTCTCTTGATCAAGTTGTGTTCCCTGTATTATTTTCATCCATTACATACATAGCTGATAGTAAATATATCAACTTTCTAGAATATTTTAGTAATAAAATGGATGAACTATGGTAAGAACAAAAACCTACAATAATTCTACCGCTTCTCATCGACAGTCATCTCGATGAAGCATGGGTGACACAGTGCAAGCATCCACTCCTTAAGAGCCTATACCACCACGTATTATAGAGGACCCGTAATGATTCAACGACCTGATTCGACAGGTCCAAGCATTGACCAACACTATCCAGCATTTACAGCAAATCATAGAGCAATGACAACCCCCGCAACATGCTCCTTAAACTGTGTCCTCTCCGTGTAGCCAGCAAAACTACTTCCAGAGAATCTCCCTCGAGGTATGCATCGTTCTATCCTGATCGATCGACAATCACCGTCCCATCAGGATCTAGACATGAAGAAAAATGCCAACATTCCCCAGTGTCCTCCAATGGAGATTCGACCTTGGGCTACTCTCCGTGCCTCACAAAATCTTGTCGGGAGGAGGACCTCGAGCAAAAGGTCTGAAAGATCGAACATCATCTAGACGAGATTAAAATGGGCAGCCAAAGGAATGACGACATTCTTAGCTTCAATTTCCAACCATCTTTCTCTTGATCCATCCTCCAAGAATTGATTTTGGATTGGTTCAAGATGCCACAGATAGAGCCTTATAAAGATTGAGGATGAGGGATATCTTAATATTCTACATACTTTTCTTGTGCACATATTATTTTTTAAAAACTATCTAATATTTATTTTTATAAATATAAAAAAAATTTACTATAATATATCTAAACATCTTTCAATAAATTTTTTTTTATCACTAATAATCTGTAATTTATAAATTTTTAAAATCTTTTATCTTTTTAAATATTAGCGATAAAAATTTTTCATCATAAATAGTGATTATTTATGATGAAAATAGATTTTTCGTTGCAAATACATGTTATTTATGATGAAAATAGAGTTTTCATCATAAATAATTTATAATTTATAATTTTTGAATTTTTATTTTTTATTTTTTCTCATTTATTAGCAAAATTTTTTTTTTATCACAAATAATAGAGTATTTATGATGAAAATTAAGTTTTTATCATCAATATTTGATTATTGATGATGTTAAATTTTCATCATAAATAATTTATAATTTATAATTTTTTATTTTTTTATGTATTAGTGATGAAAATATTACATCATAAATACTAGAGTATTTGCAATGAAAAATTTATTGTTCATCATAAATACTTATTATTTATGATGTAATATTTTTATCATAAATAATTTATAATTTTTAAATTTTTTAAATTTTTTATTTTCTTTCAAATATTAGCAACAAAAATTTTTCATCGTAAATATTAGAGTATTTATAATAGAAAATTAATTTTTATCATAAATATACAGGTATTTATGGTGTAATATTTTCATCATAAATAATTTATAATTTTTAAATTTTTAAAATTTCTTATTTTTTTACACATATTAGTGAAGAAAAATTTTCATCATAAATAAAATATATTTGCGATGAAAATTTTATTTTTGTCACTAATAATCCATCATTTACAATGTAATATTTTTGTCACAAATAATCTATAATTTTAAAATTTTAATTTTTTTTATTTTTTTCATATATTAGTGATAAAAAAATTTTATTGTAAATAAAATATATTTGAGATGAAAATTTAGGTTTCATCATCAATACTCCATTATTTATGATGTAACATTTTTATCATAAATAATCTATAATTTTTGAATTTTTAAAATTTTTATTTTCTTTCAAATATTAGTGATAAAATTTTTTTATCATAAATACTTTAGTATTTATGATAGAAAATGAGTTTTCATTATGAATACTCCTATATTTGTGATGTAATATGTTCGTCATAAATAATCTATAATTTTTAAATTTTTAAAATTTTTTATTTTTTTCACATATTAGTGATAAAAAATTATTATTATAGATAATATTAATTTACAATAAAAATTTAGATTTCATCACCAATACTCTATTATTTATGATGTAATATTTTTATCATATATAATCTTTAATTATTAAATTTTTTAAATTTTTTATTTTTTATAAATATTAATGATGAAAATTTTTCATCGTAAATAACATGTATGTATGATAAAAAATTAATTTTTATTGTAAATACTTCAATTATTTATGATGAAACTATTTTCATCGCTAATATTTAAAAATTTAAAATTAAAATAAATATTTTATTATTTATGATGTTTAATTTTATTGTAAATAATATGTATTTATGATGAAATTTTATTTTCATCATAAATATGAAGATATTTATGTTGAAAAATTATTTTATCATAAATAAATAATTATTAGCAATAAATTTTAATTTTTATCGTTAATATCCTTATTTGTGATGAAATATATTTCTGTCACAAATAAATTTATCGCAAAAAGTGGCATTTCTTGTAGTGAGAGAGAGTCACAGATTCTAGGACTGACTCTTCATCTTCCAGGACTGATATTTCTGCTCTTCGACAGTACATCTTTCAGAGTTTGGAGGAGATGAAGATTTTTTCTTAGGGGCAGTATGATTCTATCATGCATCAAATGAGTGTCTTGTCTCAAAACATAAACATATTTGAAAAAAGACAGCATGGGATAGCTGAGGAAGTTGGTCAGATAAAAGCTAAGGTCGTCAAAATTCTGAGAAGAGCTGAGGAGATTATGGTGTCACAGCATGGCAGTATAGAGCTACTTGTCACTGTATTTCGACGGATTGGAGAGTATTTGGGTCAGCTATGGTCTCGAATATCTCCATCTACCACTCAGATCAGACCTTCTCCTATCCAGCCCCCCACTTCTACTAGATCTTCTTTCAGTGCCACTGTCAGACGTGGCACTATCTTTCCTCCATTTTGTCCCAAACCTTTTCCTCGCACCTAGCAAATCAACCACTCCATCTTCCTCCTCATCTTATCCTCCTGGCCCTATTATTGAGGAAGTGCCAGATGAAGACTAGAGTCTTTACCTTAGATTATCCTAAATCTAGTTTTATGTTTTGGTTATCTTTTCTTGTAATCGATGTTGTATTGTTTGGATACCCCATTTTTGTAAACAATACAATCTATTAATGAATATCTATATCTCTTTATCTTATTGGGTACTATTCTGTCTTCTTATGTTGTATTGTGCTTTCATATGAATGACTTTTATGAATGTCTACTTTCAAGTTACACACTCTAGACTGGACAACACACCTTGTAAAAAAATTTTAATTAGAATCACATCAAATTAAACAAGCAACTCTAGTCTAGAAATTAAATTTGAAAAGGTAAACCTACCAGAGACCTCTTGTTATGCTTATATCCTAATTCTCCTCATGTGATTTTGATGATGACAAAAAGGAAAAGAATTAGTAAAAAAAAATGGACAATGCATCATAAGGACAATATAAAAATTTGGAAATTTTGATTTAAACATAATCTAAGGGGGAGCACAATTGAAACTTAAAATTTTAAAATTAAAAATAATTTTTCATGCAGCATAATGTGAGGAGTAGTATTATTGAAAATCTGAAAACTTGAAGCATTTGATTGTCTTATAATTACTTGTACATATTGGATATCTTGTTCATGTTAATTATTCTTTAATGAGTGCTCAGTATTTTGTCATCATCAAAAAGGAGGAGATTATTGACCCCCTAAGTGATTTTGATGATGATCAAATATTGGAGCACATAATTACTAATATGTTCATTTTAAGTATTGTAAAGATTGAAAAAAAGAGAGCGCTTTGAACAATATAAGGTAGAAACCAAGCGAATTCATTATAGAGCCTAAGTGATATCAAATTAGAGCTAAAGTCAAGTGAAAAAGGCTTTGGGAAGGGTTCGAGTCGACTCAAGAGAGTTTGGAGTCGACTCTGGCACAATTTGGAGACTAGCACACAGGCTTTGCATGGGATCGAGCAGATTCAAAATCATCCGAGTTGACTCCACCTCAAATGATAGAAAGCATGTTTCTGTCTATTGAGATCGAGTCGACTCTCAGATTTTTGAGTTGACTTGAAAGTGGCAGTAGAGTCAATTCCGATAGATCCGAGCCAATTCCATCTCAGAGGTCCAAAAATTTGAGAGAGTTGATTTCGAACACCTGAGAGCGAGCAGACTCAAGGTGCAGCCGAAACAACTCGAGAAGACAACCGAGTTAACTCGAAGACAGCCGAGCCAACTCGAGATGCGACTGATAGTCTTTAATGGCTAGTTCTGCAACTGTACTGATTTATTCTCAATGACTATATCTCACCTCCAACGGTCAGAAATGGCTAGTTTTGAACTCCAGTAACTTCAAACTTGATGGAAAAGCTCTATTTTTTAGAAAAAAAGAGAAAATAGTTACGTTCCATTGAGAGAAGAAGAAAAAATTTCGAAACTTCCTGCATTCAAGAGAGTTCACCTACTTCCAACTAAAAATCTTTTAATTCTCTGAGAGCATTGAAAAGCTTTTGAAGAGCATTAACTTCAAGCATTTAAGAGGACAACTACTGAGCTACATCGACAATAAATTTACTCAACCAAGGATCTTTTTTTGTCGTAATTTTTCTATTCTTATTTATGTGCTATAATTAGTTTCAGCAAGAGCTGAAACTAAGGGAAAAGTTTAATCCACCCCTATAATTGAATTATGGAGCCTTAGTTAAGGCGTGTAAAGATTGTGGTTGGTAAACCTAAAAAAAAAATCAACTGAATTTTGTGGATAGTGAGCAAGGTTAAAACTATCCAGTTGTGATCTTAAGAGATTATAGTGAAATTTTCAAGAGTCTTACTAGGAGAGTGGACGTAGATGCTGGGTGTGCACCGAATCATTATAAAATTTTTCTTATCTTTGTATGTGTGCTTGCCTTCTTTATGTTTATTTTCATACATAACATTCATTGAACCATCAATAGTAAACTAGTTAATTCAACACATAATTATTTTAAGTTTTAAAAATCTAATTCACACCCCCCCTTGGGTTGTTTGGTTGGGCAACAAAATTTGTTTGGGTTTTGGATTTGACACTCGGGTATCAACTACCCAAACCTGATTATGTATATGTTATAATTTTTTATAAAAAATATATACATAATAGGTGGGTGAGAAAAGTTAAACTCTGTATGCCTTTAGAAGGTCTAACCACTAGTTGATTCATCTACTTCTATTTAAGCATTCCTTTCTTAGATTCATTATCTTGATAATGCATAGTAAACCTTACTGAATTGTTCTTGAACCATTTGTGATTTGATGTATCATACTACTTGTAGATTCTAATTTTTATGATATTTTGAATGTATTGAGTCTGAAATCTGAGACCAGACAAAGTTTGGTAGGTGTGCGAAGTGGCGATGTGGTCGGCTTCCCTTTGAAGCATAGCTGAGAAGGAAGATGAGGACTTAGATTCGAAGACATGGTTGTCAGAGCACGTTGGTTGCATGGCTAGCTTGAAAAGGCGATCCTTTTGTCAGAGTTTTTTTTGGTTGGTAGGAATAGTAATGGGTAGGTACCCTTAAAATTTGCCCTACCCATGTTTGAACCCATTTCAAATCTTACTACCTAACCCAAACTCACTCGATCAATTCCAACATCATAAAAATTAGAATCTAAAAGCAATATGATACACCACATCATAAGTTATTCAAGAACAATTCAACTAGATTTATTATGCATTATCGAGAGAATGAATCCAAGAAATGAATGCTTCAAATAGGAATAAATGAATCCAAGCAGTGGTTAGACCTTCTAAAGGTATAGAATTCAACTTTTCTCACCCTCTTATTGTGTATATATTTTTATAAAAAAATATGATATATATAATTGGGTTCAAGTAGTGAATACCTACAGGTCAAATCTCAAATCCATCCCAAACTCGAATGGATTTTAATTTTAAATCCTAAATGCTTCCCAAATCCTATAGGATTTTACTAAACAAATCCGAATAAAATCCTATAGGATTTGGGATGCATTGGGTACCCATAAAAATTTATCCAACTATTATTTCTACCGGTAGAGATCCTCTGATGTTTAAGTCAATTGGAATCTAAAGATCGAAGAGTAAAAGAGAAAGAGTGTTGAGAAGGAATGGTCGGAGTAATTGAATGTAACTTACTTGAGGATCTCTTATTTTTTCCTATTTATAGAGGGAAATTGATAACACTTACCAAAATAGGCAGAGCTTGGATCAACTATCTACACATGTAAAAAATTTTCAAAAATAAATTGCACAACTAAGAATGTGACCTAAGAGAGGATTCTACAGCTTATATTATTATTACACAAGAACAATTTATTTAACTTATTAACATACACATGCATACACATTAACTAATTATTTGATGTATATTTTTGTATTTCATATTTTAATTATAATTTTTTTGAAAAGTCCATTTCTTTTTCACAAAAATAAAAAATGAACTTACTTTGTTTAATTCTTTATGATATTTTCAAAGTTTTATTGTTAAAAAATATTTAAAAATTAACCTTTGGATGTCACCATATTCATAAATACTTTTTTTACAAACTATTAAAAATGGATAATTCTTGATTATCCTTATTTACTACTATAACAAAAAGCAATAGTAATTTTTTTATGAAAAAATATTAATATTCTTGCAATATTATATTTTTATTTAAATAATATTTGATTCTTAATATTTTAGCTTAAGTTTGATTGAACTAGTGATTTATATATAATAATGCAAAGAAGATATGCTAACTTATTAATGCAAATATTTTCACAGCAAAAGATTCCAATCATGAGAGATTCGATGATCACCACCAATGTTATTAAATCCAGCCCAGACTTCGATCCAGACAAGACATCGGGTCAGTGGATCAGCGGTCCAACTGTTGGATCACTGGTTAAACCGACGGGTTAATGCATAAAGCATAAAATATAAAATTTAATAACCTATTTATATCCAAAAATACAATAGGAGTCCTGATAATATATATTAATTTCAATGCTGCAAGTATCAAAATACAAATGAAACACAACTATAATCTCATAAATACAAATAATTAGATTAAAATATTCATGAATATAAAGATTTAATGATATAAAGTTATAAATTCATAATAACTACTTAACTAATAGTTTAAACTTATTTGATATTTTCATCGCATAATCTTTGCCTTCATGGTACCTCATGCATTATATCCACAATAACATAAATCATAAAAAGCTTCATCAGATAACAAGCCATGAATTTATAAATTTTAGTAATTAGCAAGTATGCATTATTCAACCACACAAACAAAGCTGATAAAGATATACGAACCCAACCAACTGCTAACCTTATATCCAAAAATATCAAAATTTGATACAAGCTCAAATATATAATCCAACTTTAAAACATAACCATCCACATCTGCTAGCAAGATCAAAAATTTTAACAAACAAGTACACAATAATATATGATATTTCACTTCAATATCTTTTAAAAAAAAATTAAAAATGATAAACAAGTACACAACATAAAAATTCAAGCTAATAGACTGAAATTTTATGTCAATATTTGCAAAAACATCTTCTTGACTTGCAATACTTTCATCTTCTCCATTTTCTCTCCTATGGACATCATTTTCACCATCATCAGCATCCAAATCTTCTAAGTTCAATATATCTACAAAGTCATAAATTTAACAAAAAGTTAAAAAAAAATCATATCTCATGAAATTATAATGATATTTTATTCATAAATTATACAATAAAATAATTTATTCACTATTATTATCATTTTCTTGAATAGAACATGATGCCAATTCACGGTGAAAAGTTTTCAATTCTTCACTAGTTAACTCTGATAGCTCATCAACTAATACCCATGCATCATTATCACCAAATAATTCAAAGTCAATAGGATCATAGTTGTGACCCTTGAAATAAAATCTATATTTAATATTTGTTAGTTTAAAAATTAAATAATAAAAAATAAATAAAAAAATTTGGATATAATTCATAATAAAATTACTTTTGTTGTAGTCTCAAATTATAGTGCACAAATACCAGATCATTAAGTCTTTGGTGCTCTAACCTATTTCTCTTTTTAGAATGAATATGTTCAAAGATGCTCCAATTTCTCTTGCACCCAGACACACTACAAGTTTGACTTAAAACATGAATAGCCAACTTTTGCAAATTAGGTGCACAACTTCTATATGTGACCCACCATTCATCTAGATACAAAATATTCTATTTGTTAAAATAGAATATAGTTGAAAAAAATTTATATCAATGAAAGCATAAGGACATAACTAAGGAACAAGCTTATCTGGAGCCAAGCGACTTCGATCATTTATAGTCGATGAGCATCCAAAGTCAGCCTCTGTATTTCTAAATAATCTCATCTCATTAGTTAAGTTATCCTGTAAGGTTGGATTACCAAATGAATACCTCTCTATAACATCTAAGAGTCCAGAAATGCTACGAGGATGTTTATCCATAAGTTCTAAGTCATATTGAAAACAAGGATTCAACCAAAATCCAGTTGCATGAAGATTTTGATGTAACTGCAGATCCCATCGAGAATCAATTATCCTCAAATAAGGTTCAACTACAGTCTTTCTCTTTCTAAATTTTTTGATCATTTCATCTCTAGCTTGATGCATAGCATGATACAAGTAGCCCATTGAAGGTCTATCATCATTGTCAACAATCTTCAAAACTCGAATTAAAGGCTCCGTTAGTTTAACAATGGTTGCACATTCATTCCAAAAAGAGAATTAAGCACATCATCGGCAAGCTTTTTTCCTTTACTATCCTTAGCATAAGCTGAAGTTGTCCACTTTCTAGAAGTCACCATTGCTCTTAATGCATCTTTGTGGCCCAAAATGCTTTGTAAAGCAATAATATTGGTAGCAAAATATGTGGGTGCTGGACGAATTATCTCCTTTCCACTAGTAAATTTTCTCATCAAATACAAAGGATAGCAATGATTATAAATATATTTTATAATACCTGCAGTATGGGCTACTGTGTTCTTAACTAAAACTAACTTACCAATATCTTGCATAATAAGATTAAGACAATGAGCAGCACAAGGTGACCAAAAAAGAGGAATGTCTTGTTTCAACTTCTTACTGACAGCAACATAATTTGCAGTATTATCAGTCACTACATGAACCACATTTTCAAAACCAATAGATATAATAATTTCTTTGAACAACTTGTATAACATATCAGCTATCTTTGAGGTATCTGAAGCATCCACGTTCTTCAAAAATACGATCTCTCTAGGATAATAAATTAAAAAATTAATCAAAATTCTCATACACTGATCTGTCCATCCATCAGCCATGATTGTGCATCCTGTTTTCCTCCGTATGGCATGAAAGTTTTCAACATAACTTTTTACCTCATTAACATTCTTGGTTAACAAATAATCACGAACAAAATAAAAATTTGGAGCTTTATAACCAGGCCCCATACTAGCTATGGCATCTATCATGCACTGATAATACTTAGAGTTGACAATATTAAATGGCACAAATACATCTATCATCCATTTTGCCACTGCAAGATCACACCTTTCAACTGCTTCTTTATTTTGCAATAAGCTTTTTATAGTTGGTTGAGCACCAAAAGTTGTTCTTGGTATGAAATAATTTCTAAATATTCTTAATTATTTTTTTTCACTTTCTATATTTTTACTTTTTGCATTACTTGTAGACTTGTTTGATGAGTGAGGAATTTCTTGTATGCCATCATCTTCACCCAATTTTCTATAATATACTTGTTCCTCATGTTCCTTATGCCTTGCACTAAAGAGATTGTAATCTTCATCCATTATCTTTGCTTTTTTCTTCTTTTTACCAATAGCTTGAATATTTTGTATCATTTGATAGTGAATATCAGCCGATACCTTGCGGCATGGTTCTACTTCTCCTTTTACTCCTGCAAGATGTTGTTTGAAGTGATTGATCCCACCACCAGCAAATACCTTTCCACAATACAAACATGCCAACTTCATCCTTTTAGCATTACCACTAAGTTTTGGAGCTTCTCTATAATAATTCCATGTAGGATCATTTTTACCTCTAACTCCAGAAGATGAAGTATTACTTGTATCACCCATAGATGGCATAGTCTCCTCAACAGAAGCCATTTTGATAATCTATAAAAAAAATTAAATTAAACTATAATTTATAATTTATAAGTAGAAGATAAAATAACAGTAGTGAATCATCAATAATTTTCTTCATTTTTTTTTCATGATCCCACAGAGTGGGACTCACGGTGAGATCACGAGCAGCAGTCCACTGCTTCATCATGTGATATAGCATTGCACTCATTAAAAAACTTTTTTTTTCCTATGCCGTCATGGCTTTTAAGTTCTAACCCTCAATCTCACTAATGCCTAGGGCCCTAGATGGAGGAGGAGGCAGAGGGAGGAGGGGGTCGAGTGGAGGGGGGAGGAAGCCGAGTGGAGGAGGAGGTGGAGAGAGGATGTCCCGGACGGAGAGAAGAAGGTGGAGGGGGTCGAGCGGAGGAGGAGATGGAGGAAAGATGTTCGAATGGCAAAGGAGGAGGAGGCGGAGGGGGGAGGGGACCGAGCGGAGGAGGCCGAGGGAGGTCCCGGATGGGGAGAAGGAGGCGAAGGAGGTCGAGCGGAGGAGGCAGAGGGGGGAGGGGCCGAGCGGAGAAGGAGCGAAGGAGGGAGGTCTCGGTCGGTAGAGAAGGAGGTGGGGTGGGTCGAGCGGAGAAGGAGAAAGCAAAGGGAGGAGGTCGCCGGTCGCGGATGGAGGAGGAGGCAGAGGGGCCGATCTTGGGCGGTTGGGCCTATTCACCGGAGATTTGAAAAAAAAAAAAGAGGGTTAGCGTCGTTTACTCACCGGAGGCTTCGTCGTCCTCATCGGCCCGTCCCTAATCTCCGTTCACTGCCACCGCTGCCGATTTGGTCATCGAGGAAGGAGAAGACGCCAACGGGGTTTGAACATGGGAAGCCGAGATCGGAAAGTTGAAGCTCAAGGAATGATCGGGACTTCGAAAGATAAGCGATGAAGATGGATAGTAAGTTAGCAATTTAATCGGATTTGTCTCAACTGAATTTTATCGGGTCAAATGGTTCGCGGTCCAATAGGCCGGTTCATCCGAATTTCAATGGGTTTTAAGCATAGCTGTTTTAATTAGGCAACCGACCCGGTCCCATGGCCGGGTCACCGGGTTCCCGGTCCGAACGGTCGGGCCGAGCTGGGTTTAATAACTTAGATCACCACAATGTATACAATAACATATTTGATGGCCTAAGTATGATCAAACCTAAGCTTTGTATTAATTTAGGGTTTAGCAGCAATCTTCCAAATTTCACAAATTATGGTATATAAAAACTAACATAATCGACTGCTAGTTTTTTTTTTTTTTTTTGGGTGATAGATGCATGGGGTGCCTCGAAGTTTGTCTGGGTTTTTCTTTTCTTATAAATATTGCAGCTCCTCGTGACATGTTGCTATTTATGAGAACTTGCATCAACCTGGCTACTACTTTCCTGGTTTTTCCCATTTTAAAGGAAATGATTCATCTTCTTTTGCGGGAAAGACCTTGAGATTTATTAATTAATAGCCTTTATGCCAACTCTATCTTTTCTTTTATATTAAAAAAAAAAAAAAAAAAAAAAAAAGCCTATAGGCGCCGTTATTTATTGCGAGCTGGTCATAAAAAGGTACAACGAGATTACATGCAGAATTGCAGAAAGGGACAATAACTTCCTTTGTTGGGTATTTGAATATGCTAGCTGTACTAAATTTAAGGATATGCCACAATCCATAAATAATTAAAACTCTTCAGACTGTTTCGATCACAGAGTCGTTATCAGCAAAGATGAATGGGATTAGAAGCAATGAAAAGACGGACGCTTGCCGTTTGTCAAGTCAATACGGCACATTTAACAAGAGCAACAACTCCAATTCATAGACCAAATTTATACCATAACATATGATCCTTTTTATGTCAAACTAGATAAAAATGCATGAAAATTTCATTTGGGAATTCTGACCAAGAATCCCTTTGTTTGGTCCAGTTATATTTTTGCCTACTTTTCTAGCAGTATCTTCATCTTAGCCAAGGCATGAAAGATCCAGTAAACTTCCCCGTGCAACAATGTAAACATCAAAAAGCTGTTTATCAAAAAGAAGGAAAAAAAAAAAAAGAGAAAAGGAAAAAGAAGCCCACGTTTTACTCATGAGCTAAAGTTACTACAATAATCAAGGCAACCGAAAATGAAATGTGGGCGACACCAGAAGAACAGCCATACAGAAATTGACTGACTTTAGGAACCTGGAACCAAGCGATGCCAATCTAAGTTGAAGAAAGTGAAAAAAAAGCAATCTAATCTTTTAGAAAAGCAAGCAAGAAAACTGGAGCAAAGACAGGTATAGAAAAGCGATGGAATTATCATACAAGGTCCTGTATCCTTGTAAACCACCTTTTTTTTCTTTTTTTTGTTCTGTTTTTGATGTGAAAGTGGGAGGATGGGACCACCCATTTATTTAGATGAGAAACTAGCTGGTACAGAGGGAAACTCAAGTTCTGAAGAGAAAAAAAACCACAAGACTCGACAGAAGTTAGGAAAAGGTTCTAAGTAGCGTCGATCCATCCTGTAAATCACTTTGCTTTGTTAAAGATACACTGAAAAATGAAGGAAATAAGAAAGAAAAAACGTAAGAGATGGTGACAGCTCAACAATTTTCTTTTTCTATTTTCCTATTTTTGGTGGGTAACAAGTTTTCATGGCCATCATAGAATATTTATAATAATTTATATGATAATGTGGCCTTATAAAAAATATTTTAGAAAAGTTTTTAAAGCTGGAAATCTTTCTTTGTGAATAATATTGCAATTAAGCATACCAAACAGTCATAGAATGTTTGTGTGAGATATCGAGGATTCATGTCAAATATTCTCTCTTTGAACTTATTGATTTTGAAAATTCCTTTTATGATAATTTTATATAAAGAAAAATAAAAGTTGTTATGAAGTCCATGGGTGAAATCTCTAGGAAACTAAGCACTCTTTTTAACAAAGTTGCCACCGACCTCGACCTAACTCCAAACCTACCTAATCACATTCCATATATGTAGATCTAAGGGTCTGTTTGATTAGGGTATACCAGATTACAGAGTAATTTGATAATTTCTGAGAATCATTTATCTGAAAAAATGATTGTAGAGAAAAATAATTTTTATTATATTTGGTTGGTGGAAAAATTACTCTGAAAAATGATATTGAAAAAAAGATTACTACGTTTGATTGGATATAAATCTACATAGGAATATAATCCAATTTATAAATATACTCTTAAAAATAAAATAATTTTTTAATATTAGAATAGCATTGTCATCTCCAATTAGTTTTTATGTAATGATTATAATCACATAGCCATTTATAAAATACTATCTCTATCTTAAATTTTTGATAAAAACTCTCTATTGAATAAATTTGGAAAGATATGAAAATAAAGTCAATAATTATATATGCAGCTTTATTGAGGATATTTTGGTTAAATATGGATTACCGCCACTCAAAAATTTATCAAATACCAACTCTCTCATGATATTTATTTTACCTTCTCTCTTCAAAAAATAAGTATGGGACGCACCAACTTTTTTATCATTTCTTTCTTTTCTTTTTCATATCAAACATGGTAATCTAACATGGGAATCATTTTTCCATATCAGATTATCCCCAACCAAATGGCCCCTAAAGGTAAACCTCTAGAACTTTTCAAATTTAGGTCCAGATATAGTGAAAAATATCATGTCTCGATTTAAACTAACCCAATCATCCTATACATAAAAGTAGGGAATTGATATTTACAAGTCTTACAATAGCTTGAGCGTGAAGGAAATAAGACTTGTAAATAATAAATCTTGCTTGGTACTCAAATCACATTTCTACTTAATCCAAACTTAAATGAGCATAAGAAAGAATATAGGTCTTAACAAACTAGATCCAATTTGCAGAGTAGATCTAATGTACATAATGTACCAAAAAAGTAGGGATCCAACTATATATACCAGAACGGAAAGGGGTTTCTATAGGTATATCTAGCCCCCTGCCATCTTAATACATCTATCCCCAAGCAAACCAATAGAACACTTGACATTTCGGAATATCTAGCCATCTCAGTTTTGTCAGTTACATGCCATTCCATGAGTATTAGTTTCTATAGTGGAGTTTTCTCAATTGAGCATGACTCATGTTTTCATAGCTACAACTTTGAAATAACTATTACACAAGTCCTATATATGCTGATTCACATTGCATACTTGAATGAGATCGGAATTAGATTTGGTGTATTACATAGCTTGCAAACCATTGAAACCATCTAATAGGTAGATGGCCACATGAACAAATTAAGAGCATAGTTGGAGTCTATGAGGACCAATGCAAGTGCGTGTTTAATTTATCCCACATCGATCGCAGTTATTTACTAGATAGAAACTGAATACTTGTACAAGTCAAGAAACCTAAAAAACACTTTCTTGCTAGACTTTTAGGAAGAGATCTTAGGTTGTAACAAGTAATATTAAAATGGACATAGCCCATGAACTGTGTGGACTAGAGGACATTATAGCATGAGACCAATTAAGATGACTACGAGATAATTATAGTTTTTGTGATTCGATGCATGGTACTTGTGATTGGATTTGAATCCTTAGTCTACTAAAAACATCAAGATATATAGTGGACATATGAGGATTTGTTGACGTATGTATTGAGTTCTACATTTGCTATGCATGCACTAAGTTGATCTTGGGTATGCATATATACAAGGTTAAGGAATGCAAATGATACATTTTGATTAGAATTCTTGGATAAGATCTTAGATTATTATAGAATCATTCTATTTTATTTTGGATAAAAAATACAAAGAGAAAAGGTGAAGAAGAAGAAGAAGCAGAAGAAGAAAGAAAAATAAGATCTTCTACTATCCCACTGCTTATTTTGTCCCTTTCTTATTTCCTGCACACCACCGTCCTACCATCCCAATCTATATTGACTTCCTTTGCTACAACATCACCATGGTCTTCAATGCTTGCAATTTAATACATCAAATATTATTGGATATTTGTTCATAAGGTCTTGAGGCTTTAGAAATGATCCTCTTCTTAAATTTACAGACTTCTTTTATAAATTTCTTTTATGATATGTTTTGATAAATAAATAAGAGTAGCAAAGTTCTTGAATGCCACCTTTCAGTAATCTGTTGCTAAGGTTTGAAAATGTAAACTCAACAAACTTTATCAAAATTCAATGATAGACTCAAAACTTTTGGATCTCGATCTCGGTCTTAAAAAAATAGCTTATTTGGGCACAATTTAGCCCCATCCTATTATCCATGAGATGCAGGAATGATTTTTGTCAACCTGATCTCTGTATGAGGCTGGATTTAGGCTTGATGGCTTGCATGCTACTATAATTTTCTTACGGTATATTCTTCATATTTTTCATATCATTTATCGTCTATATTTAATTTGAAGCTATGTCATCAATGATTTATTGCAAGGGTAAGAAGGGAATTAAGATTTCTGTGTAGCGTTCGAGGTAATATCTTTTGTGTAAAGGAATGATTGTTCTTCTCTTGCAACATCAACCATATTGGACTGCACCTTACACAAATCACAAAGCACTCCAACCTATTTCTTCCATTAGCCTACATAGATCTCAAAGCAGCTATTATGTGGTCTAATTTTATTGGCCTCATGGAAGAAGGTGGATCATTCTTTCATGTAAAAGATACAATGTAAACCTTTCTATGTAATACTTGCTTGAGAATGGGTACTCGATCCAAAATAGATGTGTTGGACGTACAGGATCTGTCTGAACAATACAGACTCCAACTGTAGATTTGCTTTGGTCTCATTATTTTTTAAAATCAAACCTGATTTTTGGATGAATAGTTTTTCCATTGAAAATTTAGATATTTATTTGTTCCAATTACAGCTCATAGTCACCTTTAGGTGGTATATGGACCTGATTTGGTCTAATAGTACCTCTACCTCAAGTTATTCAACCTTCCAATTATTATTATTATTATTTTTTGGTAAATAACCTTCCAATTATTTTAGGTGCATACCTGAGTATTAGTTCATGGTCACGCTACTTCGTTCACAAATGTGTTCCGAATTATGAGTGTTGAGTGGTGTTACATTTCATCGAAATATGGGTGGCCTAATGGTGGGATGCATGTCGTGTTATAGGTGGGTTCCACTGTATCTTTCACGTGAAAGAATGCTTGCTCTTTTTTTCCATGGCATCAACTATTGGATCAAGCATCGCACTCTAAGCACTCCCAACTCTCTTTTTTTCATATGCCTGCATGGCCCTTGAAGTGGCTATTGCAAGATCGAATAGTGCACATCATGAAAAAAAAAAAAAAAAAATTGTTCGTTCTTTGGTGTGAAAGATACAATCCAAATCCATTACAAATATAAGTTGCAGCAATTGAGTTTTCTTTTCCAACTCCGAATATAAGAAGAGCTATAGCTTTCTTGCAACCTTTTGCGCTGGCAATGTCGAACAAAAAGGAATAGTTCTTGTCCTCGTTAGCAACCTGTTATTGACACTCATGGTGGCAACCAGAGAGATCCCATTCGATCTATTTTCCCACTTCTTCAACATGTACGTACTTTCCACTGAATCCATGGAAAACTTATCAGTTAGAACTATTCTGCTATATAAATTTTAGGCCATCCAATGAAATACTGCGTCATCATTTCGTGATTCAAAATTTCATACCTCCCTTTTTAGTTAAAAATTTGAATGAAATACAGTTTGCAGTTAATCATAATTAATCATTTTGAATATACTTTTTATTAATTTTTTTTAATTTTATGGAATGATATAGTAATATTTTACTGAATAGTCCAAAGTTTATTTGGCGGGACAAATCCAACCAATTTCTCCAACCCACGCCAAATAAAATCCGTCCATGATCCTCACGGTTGCACGCACACGCGGCGTCTCAGCTTCCTCCGAGTTCCAAGCACCGTGACAGAATCCCACGCCACTTGATACTGCCACGCGACATCCGCTCAACACGTGCGGACACCGAGTCATAGCTGGCGTCGCGACTCCCCAACGCCACCTCCCCTCCCAACCGCTTAGATCTCGCCAGGAAGCTTCTAGTCTCTCTCTCTCTCTCTATCTCTCTCCCCCCCCCACCGCCCCCCCCCTTCTCTCTCTCTCTTAGTCTGACACCATGCAAGCGACCTGGTCCCTATGACGCCACCTCTCTCTTTCTCCTTTCTTCTCTCTCTTTCTCCTATAAATTAGGATTCAAACTTCCAAGTTTCTCTAAGGACAGGTGCGAAGAGGAAAGATTAAGGGCTTCTTCCTGCTTGTTTGCTGTATTGTTGAAAGGCTTGGGGGTACGTCGGAGTTTGTGGGCAGTAATGGGAGGCCAGCTTTGTGCGGTGTTGGAAGGGCTGAAGCCGGCGGGGGGAATGGTTTTGGTTCAGGTTGTCTTCGCCGGGGTAAACGTCTTCTATAAGTTAGCCATCAACGATGGCATGGACATGAGGGTCCTTGTAACCTATCGTTTTCTCTTCGCCTCTGTTTTCTTAGGCCCTCTAGCCTTCTTTCTAGAAAGGTAAAAAATTAATACTATATATATATATATATATATATATATATATATATATATATATATATATATATATATATATATATATATATATATGTATGTATGTATGTATGTATGTATGTATGTACGATCTTTTCTTGTTTTTGTATATTTCTCTAAAATATACAAGTAAAAAAAATGAAAAAATATGTTTCCTTGTTAACGACTCGGATGACAATGGAGAAGTGGTGTGAGAGCAAAGGTTTCGACATGATTAAGATCCCTTGATCAGGTTTACTGTGTATTTGTTTATATTTTCATTTTGTCCCCCTTTAAGGAGCGAACAGCAAATGTCCTCGCCTTTCTTTTTTTATGGCAGCTTTACCGAGACCGACTTTTGTGATTATAAAAAAAAATCTTCGTTTCTTTTCTTGTTAGTGTCTGCTTTAAATACCTGGAAAAAGGAATTATCGGAAAGTATGATGCTAAATAGCATTTTTTTTCTTTTACGGTCCACCAGCAATTATTTATACCTGAGGTGATCAGTTTATATTAAAAAATTGATGCACTTCACCTATTCATGCGATTTTGTTTCTCAGAAAACTGCTCAGTTGATTCTATTGAAGTGATGGCAAAAGTTTGAACTTTACCGTTAATTTTCAGAAGGATTTTCTTATAACTACTACGTCACAAAAGAAATGTTATATAGCTTCTACAAATTACAGTAGAAATATTTTTTTTTCGTTCGTGATTTAATAAAGTTTATTGAGAAAATAGGATATGTCAGTGTAACTATTCAAATTTTGTAATTGCAGGAAGAGTCGGCCAAAGATAACATGGAAGGTTTTAATGCTGGCTTCCTTATGCGGGCTATTTGGGTATGTGCTTTAACATCAGATTCTTAATGATCAAGAAATACAGCTAAAATTCTAAAAAGAGATCTCTTTCCTAAACAAACATGGAAGCACTAAAGAAAGTAGGGTGGCAATGCTTAACCCTTTTAATTTGATTTAACCCATTGTAGGTCAGCTCAGGTTAACCATTTAGTAAAATGGTCAGGGTGGGTCTGGATTTTTTTCCCAAATTAGGTTTGGATTGATATATCTTTGATGTGTTTAGTATCCAATACGACCCATACCTAGTCTGACCTGAGATTACCACCTCTGGAAGAAACTCCTGATGCATGAGGCCCTACTTTCCCAGATGCATGCTACGTTCACAAGACAACCATCATCCTCTATTCCTTGCAAATAGAGGAGAGAAGAGGGCTCCATGACTTCTGTTCTCCACGCAAAGCCTTGTTTGGCCACATCTATCCCAGGTCCCAATAATTTCTTCTGGTATTCGCTAGTCCTAACCACTTAATAAATGGAAACAGCGAGTTGGATCAGCCTTCACGAGAAATCTGCGGTACACCTTGGCTCGTTTTCAGTAACCTGGCCTACTAGCTTGTACTCTTTAGAGGAACCAACATTAGCTGCTGGTTGTAAATGTCTTTTTGTCTATATGCTGAGGTCTTGTTTAACTTTTTTTGGCTTTCAGGACACATGGCAACTGAGAATCTCTGCCATCCCGAGATCCTTGCCAAATCTCTGGGGTGGCTTTTAGTTTAGTCCTGATATCAGCTGACTGCCCAATAACACTAGAACGGAGAATTGCACCACTAGATGACCACATCTAGCAGAGGGTGGTTGCAGCTTGTTGCATCTATTTATTTCAGACTTCAAAGCCCATACAAATTATATGTACTCTGTCAAAATTTCCCTTAGAAAATTAGTTGGTTCACATGTAAAAGCTTATCATATAACAATTATCAGTATGGATAATTTTCGAAACAAAGCTTTATCCTTTTAATTATTTTTCCTCAAACTTATTTCATGCTATCTTGACAACAAAATCGTTCGATAAGATCCATTTCTTTCCTAACTTACTCCATGCATGTTATCTATCTTAAGCAATCCTAACTTACTCCACGCATGTTATCTATCTTAAGCAATCTCTTTCTCTTAATCAAAAAAAGCAATCTCTCTCTCTCTCAAAAAGGAAGAAGGAAGACCTCCACTGGCTTCATTAGTTAATGAAGGTCTGTCTTGCTGGAGTTTTCAATTTATAAAAGATTTAAATTTCAAAAATAAAACCAACCTTAAGCCCATTTGTTAGTTGTTTCAAATATTTTAAAAACTCTTACCTATTTTAGTCCCACACATCGGATCCATGAAAGCAAGTCTACTTGCTTAAATGGATTTTCTTTCCCAAGAAGCCTAGGTTGGGCTTTGAGGGAAGTTGGCTGGTGACCGCATGCATGCTGGCTTGCTTGGCGATGCCTTGCGCGCCGTGCATACGTTTCCTTGGAAACTCAAGTTATTCATATTATATTGATATATATTATTTATATTTATAATTTTATTTGTTTCATTTTGTTGGGTGCTTTATTTTTTTAGATTCTTATTTTACTTTTTTTTTGTTAAT
Organism: Elaeis guineensis; assembly: GCF_000442705.2. Lineage (NCBI taxonomy): Eukaryota > Viridiplantae > Streptophyta > Magnoliopsida > Arecales > Arecaceae > Elaeis > Elaeis guineensis. The sequence continues at coordinate 15,149,012 of NC_025993.2, read as the reverse complement.
ACTAGGCATATATGGTTCGCATGTGTGAACATACTAGTGTAAGTTCTCCATATAAAAATTATGTGACCGTAATTAAATTAAATCCCAATCTAATATGTCTCCATGTGTGGTTATTACAAAAGCTTTTAAAAAAGTAATCCACTCCAAATCCTTTAATAATTAACTGTATTAATTAGCAGAAATTTTCCAACAAAATTTAATGTTCGCTCAGTATAATTATGCCTAATTGATGTCAATCTATCTAGCAAATATGCCTCTTTTAATCATCCATAAGTAACGGCGCTTCATATGTTAGTTTGTTGATTGGAAATCACTTCCTAAATATTTTGCTTACGTTCAATTGGGCAGGGGTTCATTAGCACAGAATCTGTATGTCTCCAGCATGAAGCTTACATCAGCAACCTTTGCCTCAGCTATGACTAATCTCATCCCAGCAATCACATTCATTTTGGCTGTTCTGTTCAGGTGCTTGATGTTCTATTTATATTGTTACAAATAAATTTAGAGATTTTATTATAATCTATTTATATTTTTGCAAATAAGTTTAATTTAATTTTTTTTTCTATTTATCAAATTTAATCTTAAATATTACATGAAGGTTGGAGAGTTTAGGAATCCATTCCCTTTCTGGACAAGCAAAGGTTTTGGGCACCATATTTGGGATTAGTGGTGCCATGCTTCTTACCTTCTACAGAGGAGTAGACATCAATATCTGGTCGACAAACATCAACCTCCTCAAGTCCCACTCCGAGGGAGCAGCAGCACCTCACCAAGAGCCGGGTAATCACGTAATGGGCTCATTGCTGGCTGTTGCCAGTTGTGTCTGTTATGCAATCTGGTTAATAATTCAGGTGATATTAACGCGATTATGGTCTCTTGGTACCTTGGACTACACTTGTATAACTGTTGGATATGTCTCCAAATATTTACCTTTGCAGGCAAAGATGATGAAAGAATATCCTTGCCACTACTCGACCACGGCCTTGATGTGTTTAATGGGCACAGTTCAGTCCATCATTTTTGCACTTTGTGTAGAGAGGGATTGGGAACAATGGAGATTATGTTTCGATATTAGGCTGCTCGCCGTCATCTATTCGGTGCGGTTTTTCTTATTCTTTTTTGGTTTTTCAGACATTTCTCTTTTTTGTTCTCTTGACAATATTTATGTGACTGCTAAAGTGTGCCTTCTTTCATGATGTGGTGTTGTAGGGTGTGGTGGGATCTGGACTTATCCTTACAGTTCTGGCTTGGTGCATCAAGAAGAAGGGCCCACTGTATGCTTCTATCTTTAATCCTTTGATGCTTGTCATCGTGGCACTTCTGAGTTCACTTTTATTGAATGAGAAGTTGCATCTTGGAAGGTAATATTGAATTCTTGAGTTCACCTTTCTTCTTTGCATCTTCACTAGTATAATACAACTGCTATTCATAACTCTAAAGAACCCCGCTTCAGCCTGTCCACTTGTGGTGTTCATAAGGTTGTCTGACATACATGTACTGCCATCCTGTATTGTCCTTGGCACTGGATGCTTGGTAATAGGTGGTAGTTGTGTAAAAACGACTCTAGATTCAGTGTTGGGATCACTCTACTGTTAACAAGATGCAAACCCTTGGACATGATTCCACCTTCCTCTGACTACTAATGTACATGCTCTCATACTTGATTCAGTTCAGACTACAAGACTATTCTTTTTCTTTTGTTTTGTTTTTAAGAAGAAACTAGAGTGGCAAAAATTGAAAGTACATCTATCGTATTATCACTTAAACAATGGAAGAAGCTAGTATCTAATCAGATGAACAACCATATTAGTTATCCAGGCTTCTCATGTGCATCACATTATCTGTCCACATTAGATACGGTTCCTGTAATTTCACTTTCTTCTTGTTTTCATGAAATTATCTACCTTAAAAAAAGACGAAGAATATGCATCTATTAATTAAAAAAATAATCTAATGTTCCTTTTTTTTATTTTGTGGTGCAGTGTATTAGGAGCTGTGTTGATAGTAATCGGGTTGTACATAGTACTTTGGGGAAAAGGAAGAGAAGCAGCGAAGGTAGGGGAGTTGTCTGCAGATGAGTCCATAGATGTCATTATAGTTTCTGGAGACAAGGGTTTGCAAGAGCAATGTTCAGGGCCCCATGGTCCCTCCGAATCAAAACAGTAGTTGCCTTCAAGTGTAGAAAAACAAGGAAATGTTTTCTTGTTTTAAATTTTAGAACATTCATTTTTCAACTATATGGAACTGTTATGTGAGGAAATCTCATTAAGTTTTCCAATTGGAAATAGAAGGAACATGAAATTATACCCCAACTCTTTTCTTTTAGAAACATGTAATAGTAATTGATTTATGCAAATAAAATAGTTTTTCAAAGAGTTAAATTTAAATCCTGATTCTGACTTAGTTCCTTTTTTTTTTTGACAGTAATTTTGGGTTAAAGATTCAAGAGTATAATTATGATATAACTCAAATTCACGAAGCTAGTTTAAGTTATGGTTAGAAGAGTATACAATTAGTGAAATCTTTATTGGAACGTTCTTTCATGTGCGACAAATGTGATATGTTGCAAAGAGAGCTGCTTGTTTAGCACATCCACAGCTTCTTCAAAGTCGATTCAGAATCTGACTAATATTGGGCCAGTTTTGATGGAGAGAGGATGTGGGAAAGAGAAGTCTACATAGCATACAAATTCGAAGTCCTTTTTAAATTTGTTTTAAAACGTGGCTAACATTGCTTCAGTGCATCACCATTGAACCACAATTAATTTCATCCCATCATCTTTGATTAAAGATCATGTAACCAACCCTGATAGGTTGATCTATGTGCATGATCACTTAAGTAGACAAACAAAATGCAAAAGAACATGTAAAATACATTCTCTCTCTTGCAAGCTGTATATGTAAAGTATAAAAAGTTCAAATATTCCAAATCCCTTCCCCTTGGCAAATGAAGGGTGCTTGTTGTTAGCTAGGATAAATTTTGTTGATGTCAAATATTTCTTGTAATCTGAGTGCTTGTCCCTACGATGAAAGACTTGAGATTTCCTCGGACTATATCATAGAGAATTGAGGTGTTTCCAAACATTACGACAACAATATATCTTTTTATAATGACAAATGTTCCTAGTGGTATTTTCTCTAGGTCAACACAATGCTTTTTGATTTACATCAAAAATCAGGATTTAATTTCAAATGATGGTAATTTTTTTTAATCAGCATTTCAAGCGAAAGTTCTGTTAGATGACTAAGGCATTCTAAAACATTTAGGCATTTTTAGAAACCTAAACAAAAAACATACGTATGATGATGTCTGTGTTTATAGGTACAAAAGGAACATATGCATCATGGTGTCTGTGTTTATAGGTACAAAAGGAAGTCAAAAGTCTTGATAAATTATTTCCAGACTTTAATTTTTGCTGTTTCATAGCTCCGCATGTGTTGACTAGATCCCCTTTCGTATTGAGACGACTAGTGGTTGCTCTTGTGCACATTAAGGACTTATTTGATTCATGAGAAGAACTTTCTTCCTAGGAATCAATTTTTTGAAAAATTATTTCCTATGATGTTACTTTCTGAAAATATAATTTAGGTTTGTTTGGTTGATCATGGGATAGTGGTTTATTCTAAAGTGACTTATTTTTGGTTGAATATCTATTTTTCTGAAAAAACTATATAAAATAACTATTATATTCTTAATAAATATAAGACCATATCTTTTTGCTCCCAAATTTTATATAAATAATAATATAAAAAATTATAAAAATATTTTTCAAACTTTAGTCCACTTTCACTTACATCTCTTATACTTTAAAATGTATCAAACAGACTGCTCTATTTTCGATATGTTCCAATATGATCCAGCTATTTATCTCTTTTAATTAAAAGATGTCATGTGATTATCATATGATACCATTATTTTATAAAATGATAAAAATACCCTCATCTCTATCTCTTTTTTCATCCCGCTTCCCTCCTCTCTGATTGATCCTCTCCTCCATCGCCAGCATCCCTCTTTTGTCGTTCTCCTTCCTCCTTCATCCCCTTCCTCTTCACTATTTCTATTTTTTCATGATGCATGGCTCCCTCTACCTCCACCCATTCCTCTATCACCTCCCCTTCTTTCTTTTGCTCCTCATCCTCTCCCTTTTCTTTGATTGATCCCCTCCTCTATTGCTGGCATTCTTTTTTCTCCTTCCTCATTTCTCCTCCCCTTTTTCACCTATTTCTCTTTGTCCATGATGGCTCCCTTCACCTCCTTCTCTATCCATTCCTCCATCGCCTCTCATTTCTCCTCCTCATTCTCATCCTTCTCCTCTTCCTCCTTATCCTCCTTTTCCTTCCTCTCTCTTCTTCGATTGATCTCCTCCTCCTCCATTGCCGATGTCTCTCCTTCTTCCTCCTTCTTCTCTCCTTTCTCTTCATCCATTTTTCCTTCTCTATGACAGTGCTCTCACTTCTATCCGTTCTTCCACTGCCTTTTCTTTCTTCTCATCCTCCTTGTCCTCCTCTCAGTCATCCATAAACCATCTCCCTCCATAACGGCCCCCTCCTCTTTGTCCTCTTCATTCTTCAAGCCCACTCATGAGCAAGGAGCATTTTTGTTCATTGAGAGGAAAAGATAATACTGTTTATTGGTAAGTGATCGATTGGACCATATTGAAACATATCAATAATTAAAAAGATCGATTTGATATTTTTTAAAATATAGAGGGTGTAAATAAAATTGAACTAAAATTGAGAGAATGTTCCTATAATTTTTTCAAAAATTATTATATTATATTAATATAAATATAATAATATAATATAATATTGGATCATAATAATTTATTATATTAATATAATATATATATTAATATTATATTTATATAGATACTATATTAATATTAATAAAAATATTATATTAATATAAATATCAAAATAATATTAATATATATAAATAGTTTAATATATATTAAAATAAATATTATATTATATTAATATAAATATTAAGATAATATAATATTTATATTAATTTTATAAAGAGAAGAAAGTGGAGATCTTAGCATATATCACTATTTAATATTCCATCTTAACCATTCATTAATATTTTATAAAATTTCAACTATAGATCTTAAAAGAATATATTTGGAAAGAAAAAAGGACCATCAATTTTTATTTCATTGAAAGTTCCAAAATCCGTCTCTCCTATGTGCTTCTACTTTTTATGAAATATGAGAAGTATCTTTTCCTAGAAAGAGCTTTTTTTATTCTCTTTTTTCCTAAAACTCTAACTAAACAAAGGAACTCTTCTCCACTTCTCAAAAATCGTCTTCGCCCCCTCTACTTCCCATGAACCAAACGAGTCCTAATATTGTTCTCTTTGCCCTTCTCTCCCTTATTGCATGCCTTGCACTAAGGCCATGCTACTTCTTGGCAGTTTTTGGGGGTTGTCTTTCTTTACTTCAATTAATACTAATGATCAATGTTTGTTGTGAGACTAGCATTTAGTTTGAGTGTCATGAATTCGACAAATTAATTAATCCTAAATGAATGGATTGTCTTTCTTGTCCTAAGGTTGAGCATCCAATTGTTGCTTGTGATATACATTTTGAGGCTGGTGTTTGGTGTAGGCACAACTATGATAGCTTCTTTCTTGTTATTGGACAATTTTGCTTACTTTGATTGGGGCATATGACATTTATTGTTGGACTAGCATCTGATGTGCATCTTGATAAAGGAAGAAATACTAAATAAGTGGAAAGGAATGAAAAAGAATGAGATTTCTTATTGTTGGAGAATTGATTAAATTCTCTACGACACATCATATATATAGCTTTGAAACTTAACTAAAATATCAGATAGATAAAATAGAGCAACAACTAACTCTAATAAAATAACAACTTCATAATTTATCCATCCAGAACTATCCAACTAAATTATCTAACTAATTCAAAATTAAATTTATCTTTTCAACATCCCCCCTTAAACTTAATTCTCTTCCATCAATGACTCCAAGTGAATCTTTCAATTTGCAAAATACTTCAGAGTTGAGGGGCTTTATGAAAATATATGCAATTTGGTCTCCAAACTTGATATACTCCAATTCTATCACCTTCTTCTTTACTTAGTCTTGAATAAAATGAAAACATACATCAATGTGTTTGTTTCATTCATGGTAGATTAGATTCTTAAATAGTGCAATCACCAATTTGTTGTCGATATAGATTCTGATAGAATCATCTTGCAGTTATTGTATTGCCTTCAGAAGATTTCATAACTATATGGTATGGCATATACATAAAGAGACCATAACATATTCAGCTTCATATGTTGAAAGTGCCACTATTGGTTATTTCTTTGAAACTCATGTAAATACGGTGTCACCTAAGCAAAATATGAATTCGATCATACTTTTTCAGCCTCTAGATTTTCACTCTAATCACTGTCTGGGTAGTCAACTAAACAAGAATTATTAGAAACTGAATAAAATAGTCCGTGATTGAGAATACTTGATTAAAAGTACCTTTAATGTAGCACATAATTCACTTTGTAGCATTTAAATATGTCAACTTTGGCTCCTCTATGAAGCAACAAATTAGCCCGATACCATATAAGATGTCCGATCTTATGCATGTCAAGTACCTCAAGCTCTCAATGAGACTCTTGCAATATATCAGATCGACTGTCGCTCCATTATTGTACTTTGATAATTTGATCCCACATTCCATCGATGGACAAATTGACTTGCAATCCTCCATCTTGAACCTTTTGAGTATCCCCTTCGCATAGACCTCCTAAGATATAGAAATGCCCTCCTTACTTTGCATGACTTCAATTCCTAGAAAGTATGATATAAAATCATTGTCCATCATCTCGAACCCCGAATCATTGCTTGCTTGAATTCTTTGAACATCGCTAGATTGTTACTATAAAATTTAAGTCATATACTTCTAAAGAGATTAGTAAAATATCCTCCCCATTTTTGTTGGTTTCATGTAGAGAGCTCTTTTATATGGGCACTGGATATATCTATTTTTTTTTAAATGTGCATTATTCTTATATTTCATACCCTCAGTGCTTGCTTTAGACCATATAATATCTTTTTTTAATTTGTAGATCTTTAATTAATGTCTCTTTGTAGCAAAAACTACCGATTACTCCACATAGATCTCCTCATCAATATAGCCATTTAGAAAATTCAATTTTACGTCTATTTGAAAAACTGATCATCTATATAATGTTGCAATTGATAAAACTAAGCAAATAATCTCCATGTGAATAATAGAGACAAATACCTTATTGTACTTAATTTTGATCTTCTGCTTGTACACTTTAGTCATGAATCTGGCTTTATATCTCTCCACTATACCTTTTGCATTTTTCTTCACTTTGCACACCCACTTCACTCTGATGGCTTTTTGTCCTTTAGGAAGAGCAGTTAACTCCGATGTGAAATTTTTCTTGATGACTTTCATCTCTTCATTCATGGCATGCTTCCATATTACACTTTTTATGGCATCTTCAAATTCAATAGACTCACAATCTGCAAAGAGGCAAACAAGGTGTACTTCATCTATTACCTCATATAGTTCTTTTAGACTTCTCACCTTTTGTGGTACTCTTGGATTGCCATCCGATGATGAACCTGATTAAGTGGATAATGATGGTGTCGGTGAAGGCATTGGTGTTGATGGCAGTTTGGTAGTGGATGAAGATTTTTTTATTTCAATCTGAGTAGGCTCATCTCTCATGATTTGGCCAACCTTATTGTGCCAACTCCATTCACCTTTTTTATTAAACTTCACATCTTTGCTGATCATAAATTTTGAATTGTTATGATCAAATAACTTATAAGCTTTAGATTTAGCGTTGTACCCAATAAAGATGAGCTTTGAGCTTTTGTCATCTAGCTTGGTTCTCCTTTGCTCCAGCATATGCGCATAAGCTACACATCTGAAGACCTTCATGCGTGAGATGTTTGGCTTCCTTCCTATCCATGCTTCTTGTAGGGTTTTATTCTCTAAATGTATTGTAGAACACTGCTTCAAAATATAGATGGTGCATGCTATCACCTTCGCCCAAAACTCTTTCAATAATTTTTTGCTTTTAATTATCCTTCACACCATGTTGAGAATAGTGCGATTCTTTCTCTCCATTATACCATTTTGGTGGGGTGAGTAAGGGATAGTCAGTTGATGCCGAATCTTATTCTCTTTACAAAATACTTCAAATGAATTGGAGGTGAACTCGCTGCCTTGATATGAGCAAACAACTTTGATGAAATAGTCATTTTTATTTTCAACAATCATCTTAAACTTCTTGAACATGCTAAAATCTTCTGTTTTCTCTTTGAAAAAATATATCCAATTTTTTTTTTGTACAGTCACCATTAAAAGTCAAAAAATATTGATGCTTACCAAATGATGTAGAGATAATGGGTTTGCATGCATCCGTGTGAATGAGTTCAAGCACCTTCTTTGCTCTGTATCTCGCCTCATATGAAAAGCATCTTCTAGATTGTTTGTCGAGAACACAAAACTCGCACAACTAGTTAGGGTGGTCGATATAAGGCAAGCCATGCATCATCTACTTATTTGACAACATGTTGAGATCATCAAAGTTGAGATGCCCGAGCATCAAGCACCACAATCATGAGGCATCTTTTACATAAACTTTCAAGCACTTGGCTATGTTAGTCTTGATAACGAGGATGAACATCATATTCTTTGACATCTTGTCTTGGGCAATCAAATCATTAGTATTATTTCTCAAATAAAGTTTCTTATCTTTCATATAGATTTTATAATCCTTTTCAAGCATTTGTCCCAAACTCAAAATATTACTCTTTATATCCAGAACATAATACACATTAGAAATAAATTGATAACTATTATCTTTGAGGTAGATTAAAATTTTATCTTTTTCTTTCATCGATATTTTTGAAAAATTTCCAAAAGAGACTTGTCCTTCCACTGATTCATCTAACTCTGTAAACATGCTTCTATAACTGTATATGTGATTAATTGTCCCGCTATCTAAATACCAACTTTCTTGCCTACTTGCTTCATCTTCTTTATAGGCTAACGATAATAAAAGATCCTCTTCTATTTTCTTAACATAATTAACTGCTTCTTCAACTTGATTATTTTTATTATAAAAATACTCGAAAGAATAATGTTCATATTTTTTACAAGTATAACAATGAACCTTAGATCTATACCTCTGACCTTTTGCATTTAGTTTCCCATGTCAAATATTTTGATTTGCTTTATCTCTATCTCATCCTCTCTTCCACGGCCACGACCATGCTCGTAATCTCTACTGTGACTTTGACCTCTGCCATGGTCTTGATCACTTGTGTTTCCATCACCTTTTAAGCTTTCTTGTGCTTATTTTAATGAGAGCTTCATTTGAAAAGTATGTTCCATTGCCTCCTGCTTCTTATTCATGCGATGCTTATGGGCTTGCAATGATCCCATAAGCTCATCCACTGACATCTTCTTTAGATCTTTCAATTCTTCAATGGCTATAACAATATAATCAAATTTATCATCAAATGACCACAAAACTTTTTCAATTATCCAGATGTCTTCCAACTTCTTATCATACCTCCAAAGTTAGTTTACAATAGTTAGAAATCTAGTGATATAGTTCGAGATACTCTCAGATTTTTTCATCTGAAAGGCTTCAAATTCTCCTTGCAGTATTTAGAGGTAAAACTTTTTCATCTTATCAATGCCTTTGTAGGGCTTCTGGAGGGGCTCCCATACTTCTTTAGAGGTTGTCGGGTGGAGATCTTCTCAAAATTAGCTTCATCTATACCTTGATAGATGAGGAAGAGTGTCTTCTTGTCCTTCTTCCTTGAATCTCATAGGACATTATATTTTTTTGCTTGCAGTGTTGAATCATCTTGAGGCTCAAAATAGTCTTTTTTGACCACCTCCTAGACGTCCTACGACCCAAGGAGGGCCTTTATTTGAATGCTCCAATTTTCATAATTGTCTTTCATAAGGTGTGGTACTTGAAGTTGCATGCTATTCACCATCTCGATCTAGTTGTGATACCAATTTGATAAAAGAAGAAATACTAAACAAGTGGAAAGAAATGAAAAAAATAAGACCTCTGATTGTTAGAGAATTGATTACATTCTCTATGATACATCATATATATAGCTTTAAAATTTAACTAAAATATTAGATAGATAAAATAGAGCAACAAGCAACTCTAACAAAATAACAACTTCATATTTATCTATCCAGAACTATCCAAATAAATTATCTAACTAATTCAAAATTAAGTTTATCTTTTTAATACATCTAATGTGATTGGGGCATGTGTAGTGGTTCCTTCACTATACGACCATCACTCGGTAGCTTCTTTTGAAGATGATTCTCAAAGGATTTGTTGTAGAGGATTGTTTGTTGTTCCTATCCTATGGTTAATTACTAGTGATGTTTTTTCTTGCTAATTTTTGTTTTATCTAAGGAAATCTTGCTAGGGATGTTGCACCTTGTGATGACTTTTGTCGAAGATCTATAATTTTTCTCAATTGCTACATAAGATGCTTCAGTTTTTATCCTTAGATTGTTATAACTTTATTAACCCAATCAACTAGTAGTTTGCATTAATATCAATCCTTAATTAAAACCAAGCAATGATTTACAAGCTGTTATCATTTGAAATGGTTCCTTTTATATTTTTTGAGACTAATCTACAATTAAAGTACATATTTTTATGTGTCTTCTACCTTATGCCAAGTTCTGGGTGCTAGCTACATAATTGTTTGTATTTGTGCAACACCTACTTTTGAAATATATAGTTTGTGAGAGGATTAATAACTTGGAACAAAGTTGCCAAGTAACTAATTCATCTTTGGAGGTTGAATATTTCTATGGCACATTGAGTATCAATTGACAAATAATTCATCCTCCCTTACTAATAACAAATTAATTTCTCACTTATGTATATATCTAGCATTTCTTTACATAACATACTCTATATTTCCTACATTTTTCCTTTGTGAGAGGAGTATTCTCACTATCTTAGAGAGAGAAAATTTTCATTTTAGCTTTAATTTGTATCCTTGCTTCCTAATTTCAATACAGGTTTAGAATCCCTTTTGATAATCCAATCAAGCAAGAAACGTTTTGTAAATAAAGCATCATAAATGGCAAGCAGATGCAATAGTTTTTTTCTAAACCTCGACTTGATTGGAATAAAGCCTTACTTCAAGCTAAATATGCTCAAAAGTTTTCTTTCTTAAAAAAAAAGGTGTGGCTTTATAGTAGGACTATACAGAACTTAGCTTTATGATAATTGTGAAATCCAACCTAACCAAGCCCATTTTGGATTGAAGTCGGTGGACCCAACTGACTTCAGATGAAAATCCTCCAAAAGAAAATGAGGGGATCAAATTCAGAATTTGAAAATATCAATCCCTCATATCGAGCACCTTTGCCAGTGGGTTAAGGCTACCAAACGATGGCTAGTGCAGAAATCTCGAGCCGGTGCTAACTAGCGATGGCCATTGGAGGTTGGTGCAATTGTCGAACAGCCAGTGTTGTATCAGCCTTATCTTCTCCATGGTTGAGTCCTATTTAAACCCTTCCTTTTTTCTGACTATCGGCATCATCGAGCTTCTTCCCCTCTTCCCTACCTTCCTCCTCTCTAGCGGCCAACAAACCATCTTAGCCTAAGTCCAGCCACCTAAAACCATCTTCTCTCTCTTCCTTGCCCTATTTTGGCTCAATTTTGTGCCCTTGAACCATCGAAAAATCACTGCCATCGATTGGGAGTTGCCATCTCTGTTGATTGCTGGTGAGCCTCTTTTTCTTCCTCTTCCATTCTTCCTAGACCCTTGCCATATTCCTTAGAATTATTTGAAACCATTTTGATCCCTATTTTCTGCTTCTTTTGGCCTTCTGTTGGGCCACCATCGTCAATGCCACCATTGCTGTCGCTGTCGGCACCACCATTGTCATTGATCTCCGATCGTGCTTAATTGTGCCACCACCATCCCAATCTAGTCATGAATACCACCCTCCCTCTCCTCTCCTTCTTCTCTTCCCTTCCCTCTCCTTCTCTTCTTTTTCTTCTTTCTCCCTATTTTTTCATTTTCCTTTGTTATTTAATTATTTAATTAATTTTTCTAAATCTATTTTTCTATGCTTGTTAATCTTCTTTTCCTGATTTATGCTTCAGATATTGTGATCACTAATGGATCAGATCCTGACTCTGATCAACCTAACTCAAGTCACACACACTCTCTCCTTCCTATTTCAATGGATCCAGATCAAGTCTAAATTTTTAATTCTTCTTTAATTGATGAAATTAGATCTAACTTAGAAATTTTTTTGAATTGATCGGGTGGAATTGTAGATCCAGATAGTGAAGGAATTTTGATCATGACTCAATCCATTACAAATAGGTAAACTTGATCTCCACTTATATATCTATATTTGATAAATATTTAGATCCTTGGATTGGTTGAGACCCCTGGATATTAGATTGGATTTGATAGTATAAATTAGGTTATCTATTGCTTTTTAGAAGTCTAATAGGTTGATTAATTATTTTAGATTTTGGTTTTGAGATTGGTGGAGTTTCATGAGAACCTAGAACAAAAAGTTATAAGTTACCTCCATCCTTAATATATTTTGTTTGATTTCATATTTATATATCGCTTTGATATTCTATTTAAATTAATTATCTTATATGCTCTCCATAAAATTAAATTATGAAGTATTTGATCACAAATGTATATTTTAGTGAAAAAATAAATTATATTTCTTTGCATCAAAATATGTTATATTTGTTGGTCTATTACTTTTTAGTCTGACTATGATCACACAGATTCGGGATCTAATCATCTTTTGGACCTTCGGTGGGGAGATCACTAGTGCACAGCAGCAAATAGTGTGTTATAGTCAGGGACTAATTTTTTTTTTGAACCTAGTTAGATGGGGCTAATCACTTGCATGTATTGATGAGAGTACATTTATTTGTGTGATATTAGAACTACTTTTTCTTTTGAGCCTTTGATGGGATAATCATTGGTGCATGACCGACGGATGGTATATTGTAGTCCAATATCTAGTCTCTTTCGTGGCTAGCCATGGGTCGATCATAGCCATAGTCAGAGGAACTAGGAGAGTGAGAGTGAAAGATTGACCCTTGATTATCTGGATAATCTATTTCGAGTGATTATATATTTTAATTCTATATTGATTGATATGGCATGCTTCTATATTCATTAAAATTTTTATTTGAAAAGATAATGCAACTTGAAATTTTTTTTGTGTAAAATACTTAATTGAATTAGAGATTCTAGTAACTTATTGAGCCTATAAAGTTTACTTCTATATCATTTTTTTTTTTCAAATTCAGAAGATTCTATGGAGCTTGGGACCGATTTGTAAGTAGTGTAGGATTTTAGGTGTTACTTATTTAGCTATCTTTAAATGAAAATTATTTTGGACCTTCATTGAATCTTTGTTCTATTTCTTATTAGTCTTAGAAAATTTATCTATATATTGAATAAAAATTAATAAATTTACTTTTACCATTGCCTGAGTTGGATTGATGTATCGATAAAAGGCAAGCCTTGCATATTTGTTAAGATCTTTTCCTAAGGAGTGTACGGCCATCACATGCTCGATCTGGATGCTAGATTCAGATAGTGATAGATTAGTATTAGAGCTTAGGTTCAAGATTTTAGAATTTATATTAGTAATGAGAGTGGGATAAAATTTAGGGTTCAGATTGATATCTTGAAATAATTACTAATATTAGAAGTCCAACGAATTATCTCATAATGTCTATATTTGTGGATATAAGACTTTGCTTAGGATAAGTATAGAAAGTATATTGATAAAGTTCTGATTAAGATCACAAAGCCTAGTTTAAGAGGAATGTAATCAAGGGCTAAACAATTGACATAGAGATATATTTTGAGTTGTATTATTTTCTGTTAGCATTTAATTTGATCTTGATATGATTATGGGATATGTTAGCAATTTCAATTTGATTGAAAGTTATCATGGATTATCTAAAAGAAAAAAAGAAAGTAGTAGATTTTGGATTTGATCTAGATTTATAAAAAATTTGAAGAATTCAGTTCTCTTATTGAGAAAAGTGGAATGAAAGTAATTAAAAGGATAATCAATTATTATAAATAATTTCTATTACTTGATGTCTTGAGTAGATCCTCTAAGTTAAAGTAAAGTAGTTTCACTATTATCCTAGTAAACTTAAAAATAGAAATATTTTTTTGACCGGTGAAATTAATCTTATGATGAAATTATAGGGACCTATGTCTTGGTAGACCAAATTACTTGATTTTCATAAAATCATTTGGAGGTCAAATATTGGATTTATAAGTTAATCATAGATTTTCTATTAGCAACATGACTGTTAGCAAAATTTTCTGAAATAGTTTTGAAAGGCTTAAATGGGTTTGATCTAAAAGAAGAAGAAAAGATTTTAAAGAGTTCATTATTAGAATATAGAGTTGATTTTCTCAAAAGTGAAAAAGATCGATTACAAATTGTTTAATAAATGGTTAATCTAGAGTTGGCTTAACTCAAATTTGGATTTAAAAATTAATGTCTTGATCATACTGAAAGAAAATATTGATAGTTTCATGCATACAATTTTATTTTTTTTTAAATTTAAATTAGTAAAAGATATTTAGATTAAATATTTAATCTATCATATATTAGATCTGATCTAAAAATCACCGATGTAAGGATCTTATGACATAAACATGCATGCATAATCTAAAATCTAATAATAGATCACATCTAAGTAGTAGATCGTATCTATAAAAAAAGTGACATAAGATCTCATCACTTGAGCATGGGTCGATTTTTACCGCAGCCAATTTCTGTGGACTTGTCAGTTGCTTCTAGTTGCACAGAATGTTTGACCTCCACAGATATCCACACAAAATTTCTTGTCCAATCGGAGGTTCGACGATTGACGATCTTTCCGAGATACTAACTCCCTTGCAGAGATTTACTCCTAACGGCTGATTAGACTCCTTCTTCAGATCTCACGGACTCTTCCAAGAGGAGGACTATAGGAGAAAGATTAGATGATGGAAGAAGGTGAAGATGTGAACTCTCTTCTCTCTTTTCCTCTCTTCCCAAAATCTTAGATGGAACACTAGGGTACACACTCCTCGGATGAACCCATAGCTTAGAGTCTCATGCCCACCCTTATTTTTCTTTTCTTTCTCATAGTGAAAAACACTTTCTCAGATCCTTCACACATGCCCATTCAAAGCCCTTTTTATTTTTGGCATCCAACAAATTGGATAAGGTGAGATAAGATTGGATGAGTTCAATTTGAATTCAAAACTGATTAAAACTTGAATTCAAAATTCAAGTTGAATTTAAACTCAAACTAAAACCAACCCAAGCCTTATCAACAAGGGAGAAAGGGGGCGTGGAATGCAGATTAGTTTGAGAATTTTTCACACAAAAACCAAAATGGGCATGAAACCTTTTCGGTGATGTCATGGGGTTGGAGCTAGGGAGAAGTCCAAACTAATTTGGACTCTTAGTTCTTTGTTATTTGATCCCAATCCAGATCTCGTTGAGTTAGACCCAATTAAATAAGAGAACCTAATCCAATTAGATACTTAACCTCCTCAATTAAATTCTAATCCAATTAAAAATTAATTGAGTCCAAGTCTTGATCCAATCAAAAATTAATCTTCCTTAATGATTAGATCATCTTATAACCTAATCAAGTCAAACCTAATTGAATCTAATTCAATTAGACTTAATGTAAACCTTATTGCTCAATTAAATTGAGCTAATTAGCAATCTAATTACTAATATATTTTTCTATAATTCAATAATTATTTTATCATAATTTTTACATAAAATTAATCTTCAATCATATTGACGATTATACACTTCAATGATTCATAATCGTTAATCAGCCATCTGATCAGACAAAAATCTCTATTGTGTGTGACACTATAGGTTCGAATACTATATCGGTAGTATAAAAATTAATCTCTATACTAATTGAAGTGACTATCTAGCAATGATATCCGACATCCGGATAGGTCAAATTATTGCAAAGCAATATTTAAGAACTTTAGAATATGGTTACCATATAATTCATCTCTTTGATCCTCAATGCTCAGGATGAATTAGAGTTAAATTATTAACTCTTAATCAATGCATCCGTATAGTGTCTCAACCTTATAAATTTTGTGACTGCTCATAAGGATTACCTTGGCCAAGGTTTTACTTAATTGAAACACAAATCTGGAGCTATCAATCCTATCTTGACTCACACATAAATTTCGTAAGTATTTGACTGTATCCAAAATTTTTCTATTACTGTATTAGAAATATAGATAGTTCGATATCAAAGTACAGTGAGTTGCTTACAAGTCACTATAGTGATCTTAGGTCGCAAGAATACTTATATCTATATCCTTCATGAGCTACTCTTGACAGCAAAATGCTCTGTAGTTGGGTCAAGTTCAGTGCAAATATACTCCTATATTTCACTTGCATATCATACCAGTGACTTCACACTCTTTAGTTACGAGGACAACCAATCCATATGGCACACAACGAACTATACTTGATAAACATTATCAATCTTGTTAATAATGTATCATTTGATCGTGAACAAGTTTAAGAACTATTTGATAAATTCTTCTTTATTGATTGAAAATAGTTTTAAGGACTTCATCATAATATATATAAGAGTTCTTAAAAGAAAGATGCACAAATTATGATGAACTGCCAAATAACTTTTATTAACTTATAATTCATATACAATTTATATACAATGAGCACAATCATTTATAGATAGACAATTGGCCTTAGGACATAATTCTCAATAACTTTCACTTGGACTAAAGCCAATTAAAATAATATCTCATACCCATCTTTCATTTGTGATCAACGAACTCTTTGATTCTAAGAGCTTTAGTAAATGGGTCGGCTAAATTTTTTTTTTCATCGATCTTCTAAAACTCAACATCATCTTGATCAACGATCTCTCGGATAAGATGATAGTGACATAGAATGCATTTAGTCTTCTAATAAGATTTCGATTCTTTAGCTTGAGCTATGGCTCTAATATTATCACAGTACAGTAGAGCTAGACCATCAATAGAGGGTGCCACTCCAAACTCACTGATGAACCTCCTCAACCAAATAATTTTTTTGACAGCATCGAATGCTGCAATATACTCCATCTTGCATACTGAATTGGCTACAGTGTGCTGCTCAGAATTTTTTAGTATATCATCCTACCATTCAATATAAATATATATTCTGACATACTTTTGTTATCATCATGATCTGATTAAAAACTGAAATCTGTATATCTTATAAGTTTTAAGTCAAATTCTTTATAAATGAGCTATTGATCCTTAGTATTTCTCAAATACTTAGGGATTGTCTTTACAACTTTTCAATGATCCTCATTCGGATCAGATTGGTACCTACTTGCTACTCTTAGTGAGTAGACCACATCCAGTCTTGTATATGTCATGACGTATATGATAGATCCTACTGTCGAGACATATGAGATTCTATTCATATGCTTTCTCTCTTAAGGAGTTATCAGACAATCCTTCTTAGAGAAAATTTTTTTTTGGCTTATCGATAGATAATCATTCTTAAAATTCATCATACTAAACCATTTCAGTACGGTATCAATGTATGTGGATTGGGATAATCCAAGTAGTCTTTTAGATCTATCTCTATATATCTTCATCTCTAGAATGTAGGATGCTTCTCTCAAATTTTTTATAGAGAATTATGACGACAACCATAGCTTTACATTTTATAAAGTAGAGATATCATTTCTGATTAAAAAAATATCATCTATATAAAATATAAGAAAAATAACTACAGAACTATTAGCCCATTTATAGATACAGGATTCTTCTCCATTCTTAACAAAGCTATACATTCTAATCATCTTATTAAAATACATATTTCAACTTTCAGATACCTACTTCAATCCATAAATGGATCTCTGAAGCTTGCATATCTTTGATTTATCGATAGATGTGAACCCTTCAGGCTATATCACATACACCTCTTCATCCAACTCTCCATTTAGAAAAACCATCTTGAAATTTATTTGTTAGATTTCGTAATCAAG
Source organism: Elaeis guineensis (assembly GCF_000442705.2). Classification (NCBI taxonomy): domain Eukaryota; kingdom Viridiplantae; phylum Streptophyta; class Magnoliopsida; order Arecales; family Arecaceae; genus Elaeis; species Elaeis guineensis. The sequence continues at coordinate 15,130,887 of NC_025993.2, read as the reverse complement.
GAATGCCACTATCGTAAGCATAATTTGAATGGATTTGAGCATTGCCATAGGAGAAAATATCTCATCATAGTCAATATCATAATGTTGTTGATATCCTTTGACAACCAAATATACTTTGTAGGTCTCCATCTTTCCGTATGTACCCCTCTTCTTTTTGAATATCTATTTGCAACCTATAGATTTTATCCCTTTAGGCAGATTAATGGGTGTCCATACACTATTGATTTTCATGGATTCTATTTCACACTTCATGGCTTTGAGCCACTTATCAAAGTCAGATCTCTATATGGCATCCAGATAGGTGATCGAATTCTTATTATTTTCATCTAGTTCAACAGGATCACCATCCTAAACTAAAAAATTATAGTGTCTATCCGACTGATGCGGTACTCTATTGGATCTCCTCAAAGGTGCCTTTTCAATAGGCTCCAGATTTGATCTAATCAAATCTGATTTTATATTTTTATTTATCTATGTCGATTCTTCTATCTATCAAATTTTATCAATTTCAACCTTAGTGGTATTAGTTCCTTCCATAAGGAACTCTTTTTTCAAAAAGACGGTCCTATTACTCACGAACACTTTTTATTTGTCAGTATGGTAGAAATAATATCCTTTTATTTCTTTAGGATATTCTATAAATAAGTACTTATCGGATTGGGATCTAAGCTTATCAGTCTGTAAATATTTGACATAAGCCGGACAATCTCAAACCCTAAGGTGAGAGAGTGTCAGCCTGCATTCGATCTATATCTCATATGGAGTTTTTAAGAAAGATTTGCTCGAAGCATTGTTTAGAAGAAAATAAGCAGTCTCAAGAGCATAATCCCAAAAAAAATATTGACAGACTTGTAAATTCCATCATGGATCGAACAATATCTAATAGAGTTCGATTCCTTCTTTCTGACATCCCATTATATTGTAGTATCCTAAGAGGGATCCATTGTGAGAGAATCCTATTCTCTTCTAGATATGTCAAAAATTCATTGAAAAGGTATTCTCTTCCTCGATCTGATAGAAAAATTTTAATACTCTTTCTAATTTATTTTTCTACTTTATTATGAAATTATTTAAATATTTCAAATAATTCAGACTTTTGCTTTATAAGATAGATGTACCCATATCTAGATAGGTCATCAATGAAAGTAATGAAGTAATTATACCTTTTTCTGGCACTTATGTTCATGGATCCACATACATCAGTATGTACTAAACTTAGAATATCACTGGCCCATTCATCTTTTTCAGTAAAGAGTGACTGATCATCTTTTTAAAAAGACAGGACTCACAGATCGATAATGATTCACAATCATTGATGTCAAAGATTTTCTTTCTGATTAATCTGTTTATTCTATTCTTGTCTATATGATCGAGCCGACAATGCCTAAGGTAGGCATCCATGACATTATCTATTTTAGGATGTTTGTTCGATATGTACATTACACTCACAGATTGTGATAAAATATATTTATCATTTCTTAATTATCCATACATAATTGTAACACCATTCATAATGATGTCCCAAAAATTTTTTTTATTAAAAAAGTAAATCCGTCTTTGGCCAAAAGGCCTACAGAAATTACATTCATAAAAAAAGATGGATAATAGTGATAATCACTTAAAATGATAATATTTGAATTAAAAATAATCTTGACAATTCTTAAAGCTAGGACTAGAACATGACTTCCATTCCTAACATTTAGAAATCTTTCATCATTTTTAAATTTTCTACTAATTTAAAGTCTCTATAATGAATTGTAAATGTTAATTGAACTTCTGATATCCAATATCCAGATAGTAGTATCACAAATAATAAAATTATAAGATTTTATCATATAAGTACCTTGATCAGCAATCAATTGTCTATTTCTCTTTCATTGCCTGTTAGGATTAAGAGAAGCAAGATACTGAGGATAATTTTTTTTTCAATGATCCAGCTTTTTACAAAAGAGACACTCTGACTGACATTGGTTTGCTTTGGACTTCTTGGTCTGATCGAGCTTAGAAGCGTCAACACGATTCTTCTGCACCTTGTTCTTATCTCTTTTAGAGGATCGACACCTCGTAGAGGACCTACCTACCACATGAATCGGCTCCTTATGGAGCTGATTGTCCTTCTCAAAAATTTATAGCTATCCTAGCAAACCATGATAGTTCACTGCAAGCTTGATCATTCTATAATGACTCAAGAAGGGGAGGTAGGACTTGAGGAGTGAGTTCAGAATAGTATCTTTGGCTAACTGTTTATGTAACAAGAAGTCAAATTTACTGAGATACTCGATTTGTTTGATCATGTACAATATATGATCCATGACTAAAGTTCTTTCTCACATCCGAGCATTGAACACTGCACAGGAGGTTTTGTATCTCTCGACATCTCAGAGGTATCGAAAGACTTGTTCAACATTTGAAGCATCTCCTCAAACTGTGTATTTTCAAATTTATGACTAAATTTATCATTCATTGCTGCCCTCATTATACAACACACTGTGGTTCGTTTGTCTAGCCACTTCTGATAAGTATCTCTGACCGCACCATGTGCACTGGGCTTGGGTTCTATAAGTGTAGGATCTGTAAGGACATACAAGATCCTTTCATGCTCCAGAATAATTTCAGCTTTCAATACCAACTATCAAAATTTGGTTTTATAAGCTTGTCACTATCTAACAGTGAGTGGAGTGACAAAGTATTAGCCATTACTGAAAAAAATAAAGACCCTTTTAGTATATGAATTATTTAATCCTAAAGACTTGGACTTTAGTCTAAAGATTCTCTCACTATTTTATATGAATTGATAGCCTCTACCTTCAATTCAAAAAATTATCTTAATTTCTCAGCAGGTACTAGAATTCACACAAACTGCATACAGGTCTGAGAAAAGCTTTGACTAACCCATATACATATATGGATAGGTTAACATATTTCTTCAAATAATTTTTAGTAATTTATTTTACCCTAGGCACCTCTTCAGCAGGCGTAAGGTGCCCCCACTGAAAGTTCTGATTAGGTCTAACCATTAATATGATATACTTAGTGGATCTAACTAATGAATGATTAGATCTGAGAAAAGCTCTAGCTAATCCAACCATTCATCAGATAGTCACAATAGAGTCATCATATAATGGATGATAATTTCAATATCCAGATGAACACCAGACGTAAGGCATCTCCAATGTTTTCCTAAATTATTGGATCCATTACCATCCACTTTAATGGAAGGCTATGAATTAGTTATCTCCATAATTTTATAATTTTAAGAATTTAATAATTTAGAAGATTTAGTTATATATTTTAAAAATAAGAGAAAAAAATTAACCAACAAATCAAAAATCTTTTCACTAACTTCACCAAGTCATCAAAGAGAACTAAAGATAAGCTGGTCCAAAGATACATAAATCAATCAAACTGATTTACCTAGGTAGAATGGGTGAACCCGAATCACTAAGTGATCTAATCAAAATCAGATTGACCACATTGGCCAAGTAAGTGGTGATCGATGGGAGGGTCCTCATTTCTTTTCTTAGACACCAAAGTAAATGGCTAGAAAAGAGAACAATCCCAATTAAAAACTCCTTTCAACCATTTGTCTTGGACACCAATTGGTTATCAATTTTGATTGGATCAGCCTTAGAACTTGGGTTCAATCATTGAGCTAACAATCAGATCCATTTGGTCTAATCAAAGATATAAATTTGATTAACTACAATTATTGAGTTTGATCTAGAGAAATTTGATCTAACCTAATTCAACTCTTGATTAGATTTAATCAATTTCTCAATTTAATCCACTATCTATTTGATTTTAATCTTAGATCTAACCTAGTCAAATAGATCATATTCAAGTTAACCCATTCCCAAACCCCATGTTTTATGCAATGATCTTAGATCTTAAAATTCTTAATTTTAGATCACTTAATTTCAGATCTTAATTCTTAATTAAGTATATTTGGAACATAAGTTTGGTTTAGACATTGAAATAATTTTAAATGTAAACTCCTTTACATTAAATTTTATGCAAAAATATTTTGTCCATTAAAATGAGTCAACTCATCTTGAACTGAGTCGACACATCACAGTGAGTCGATTCAACTCTGAGACATAGTCGACTCAACTGTTATGAATAGAAATTATTTTCTCAGCCTGCATAACTAAGTTGGCTCATCTGAAAATTGAGTTGACTCATCAGGGTCTTGAGTCGACTCAAATCAAAATTGAGTCGACTCAGCAGTTATGCCAGTAATAATTGGAAGATTTCAAATCTGATATTTTTGCATAAACAATAATAAAATCAATCATAAATCTTTTTTAGATCTAATTTAAATCTATTTATGATTTTAAATTTTATTTATAATGATTAAAATAATTTTAAGAAGTTTTTTTTCTATTCTTTTTCATGAGATGTGATCACAGAGCACCTCTACATGCCATAAGAGAATCCATCGATTGGGCAAGAGAGGAACTTTAATCCCTGCTTTCTCTTATGATCGGATGGCCATGGTGATTAACTCATTCCGAGAACTGGGCGACTAAGATATCTAATCTAATATATCCCATATGTAACAAATAAAATTTTAGATGTAAGCATGTATGTTCATGTCAAAAGCAACCACACTCTGATACCATTGAAAGGAAACATAAGTAGTTTCATGCATGCAATTTTAAAATATTTTCAAAATTTAAAATAGTGAAAGATATTTAGATTAAATATTTTAATCTATCATGTATTAAATCTGATCTAAAAACTATCTATGCAAGGACTTATGACGTAAATATGTATGCATAATCTGAAATCTAATCATAGATCACATCTGGGTAGTAGATCGCATCTACAAAGAAAGTGAGATCAGATCTCATCACCTGAACATAGATCAATTTTCATAGCAACTGATTTCTATGGATTTGTCAGTTGCTTCTAGCCGCACAGAATGTCTGGCCTCCACAGGTATCCACATGAAGTTTTTTGTCCAATCGAAGGTTCAACGATCGATGCTCCCTAGAGTGCTAGCTCTCTTACAGAGATCTACTCCTAATGGTTGATTGGACTCCTTTAGATTTCACGAACTCTTCTAGGAGGACTATAGGAGGAAGATTAGGTGGTGGAAGAAGGTAAAGATGTGAACTCTCTTCTCTCTTTTCCTCTCTTTCCAAAATCCTAGATGGAACCCTAGGGTACATGCTCCTCGAATGAACCCATGGCTTAGGGTCTCACACCCATTCTTATTTTTCTTTTCTTTCTCATGGTGAAAAACACTTTCCCAGATCCTTCGCGCACGCACATTCAAAGCCCTTTTTATTTTTGGCATCCAACAAATTGAATAAGATGAGATAAGATTGGATGAGTCCAATTTGAATTCAAAATTGATTCAAACTTGAATTCAAAATTCAAGTTGAATTTAAACTCAAACTAAAACCAACCCAAGCCTTATCAATAAGGGAGAAAGGGGGCATGGAATAAGGATTGGCATGAGAATTTTTTATGCAAAAACCAAAGTGGGCGTGAAACCTTTTCAGCGTGGTCATGGGGTGGGCGCTAGGGAGAAGTCCAAACTAATTTGGACTCTAAATTCTTTGTTATTTGGTCCCAATCCAGATCTTATGTGGTTAGACCCAATTAAAAAAGAGAACCTAATCTAATTAGTTACTTAACCTCCATAATTAAATCCTAATCCAATCAGAAATTAATTGAGTCCAAGTCCTGATCCAATCAAAAATTAATCTTCCTTAGCAATTAGGTCATTTTATAACCTAATCAAGTCAAATCTAATTATATTCAATTTAATTAAACTTAATTCAAACTTCATTGCTCAATTAAATTGAGCTAATTAGTAATCTAATCACTAATACATCTTCCTATAATTCAATAATTATTTTATCGTAACTTTCATATAAGGTTAATCATCAATCATATTGATAATTATATCCTTCAATGATTCATGATCGTTAATCAACAATCTGATCAGATAAGAATCTCTATTGTGTGACCCCATAGGTTCGAACACTAAATTGATAGTATAGAAACTAATTTTTATACTAATCAAAGTGACCATCTAGCAATGATATCTGACGTTCGGATAGGTTGAATTATTACAAAGCAATATTCAAGAACCTTGAAATATGGTTATCATATAATTCATTCTTTTGACCCTCAATGCTCAGGATGACATCAGAGTTAAATTGTCGACTCTTGATCAATGCCTCCATATAGTATCTCAATCTTATAAATCCTGTGACTCCTTATAAGGATTATCCTGGTCAAGATTTTACTTAATTGAAATATAGTGAAGCATTATCTCTAAAATTTAGAGTAGTCAATCTCATCTTGACTCATACATAGACTTTGTAAGTACTTAGCTGTAACCCAAAAATCTCATCTTGATATTCAAATATTTTAGAAATCTAAATTGGATGTGATCTTGGTATATAATGTCAATTTTGATTCTATTAAAAATTATTTTAGATTTAAAATTGAATAATAATAAAATATAGATGTAATTCAAAATTGGTGGAATTGATCTTATTATAAAATTATAGAATCTATATCATTGAGGAGTTACTAATGAACCCTTAAACTAGATTACTAAATTTTGTGTATTTTTTTAAAGTTAATAATCATGTTTATAAGTTGATCATGAATCTTGCATCATCATTTTTGAAATGCTAGTAGAAAAACTTAAATAGGTTTGACCTAAAAGAGAAGATTCTAGCAGATCGAGTATGTTTATAAGGAAGATAATTTGGAATCTTAAAATTTATTAGAGAATAGAATTAACATTCTTGAAATAGAGAGATCAATTTTGAATTATCTGATTGAATTATCTACGTAATTTCAAGTTGGATACGAAATATAATAACTTTTATGGTAATTATCTTGAGGGTTAATCAGGATCCAATGAATTTAGAAAGTAACGATAACATCTTTGCTTGAATTTTATAAAAAAAAATTAATCTAGGATCATTAAGAAATTTTAAAGAATATTGATTAGAATTATGTAGCAGAAGTGTGGTGGCTTGCATCATTTAAAAGATAATAGAAAATATTAATTGTACTTTGAAATATTTCATGATGAAAGATTTGATATTTTTAATAAAAGAGAATTTGATTCTTAAACTAATCATGACGTGACTATCTTATTCTCTCAAATAAGTAGAATGATTGTGCATCGCACTAAGAAAAAGCTTGGAGCATCTCATGTCTAGGGTGACTTGATTACTGATTTAATTTGATCTAATTTGATTCGAATCAATCATGCAACTCCAACATATAAATCATGCTATCAAGTACTTTATTTTCTCAAACTTATTTTTATGATTCAATGTTATCATTTTCATACTTTATAATAGAATCTTGTTATCTAAACTATCACTATATAATCATGATCACCTTCTCAGCCATCAAATGATTAGACTCTAATCAAAATTGGTCATTATCTTTTATGGGATCAAAGCTCCATTATATTGTTCATGTTGAATCATTTTTGAAGCTCTATTCCAAATGCAATTAATAATTGATCTTACTATGAGGTTTTTGCATCCAATTAATCCCAACTCAATCTTAAATCAATGTGCATTCATATCAAGATGATGAATTCAATCACAGATTCTTAATCACTTATTTAATGCTAATCTTGTTACTCTATATCTTAATCATGAATGTGATAAAAAGCTTTTAATAATTGATTCAAATCTGATTATCACATATCAAGATGAGATCTCGGATTGTATGTTATTTAACGGACAAATTCTAGAGTTGGCATAATGGTGCCAAGTTGTGAAGCATTATTGGGGAGAGTCTTGTGCTTTGATATAGAAATATGCATGAGCATTGTGGATGATCTGAGGGGTCACATGGCTTAGAGGCACTTGAATGATATCATTATATATTCAATTTGATAGAATTATCGAGCACCAATAAAGGAGATGCATATACATTTTGAGTTGTATCTTTAATTTTGGAAGATCTAGATTTCTCAAATTTCGAGGATAATTTTTTTTTTGAGGGAAGAATGTGAAATCAAGCCTAATTAGGTCCATTTTGGATTGAAGTCAGTGGGCCCAACCACTTCAGATGAAAATTTGAAAAAAAAAATGAAGAGGGGATAGCATTCGAAATAGGGGAATCCCGATCCCCCATCTCGAGTGCCTTTGCTTGTGGGTTAAGGCCACCAAATGGTGGCTGGTGCAGAAATCTTGGGCCAGTGCTAACTAGAGGTCGGTGCAACAAGAAACGGCCGGTGTTATACCAGCCTTATCTTCTTCATGGCCACGTCTTATTTAAACCCTCCCTCCTCGACTATCGACATCATCGAGCTTCTTCCCCCTTCCCTCCCTTCCTCCTTCCCCTCTTCCCTCCCTTCCTTCTCCTTTTTGGTAGCCAACAAGCCACCTTAGCCCAAATCTGGCCCCCCAAAACCACCCTTTCTCTCTTTCATGCTCGATTTTGGCTCAATTTTGTGCCCTTGAATCATTGAAAAATCGCTGCCATCAATTGGGTGTCGCCACCTTTATTGATCATCGGTGAGCCTCTTTCTTCCTCTTCCATTCTTTATCTGAGCCATATTCTTCAGAATTATTTGAAACCATTTTGATCCCTATTTTCTACTTCTTTTGGCCTTCTCTTGAGTTGCCACTATCGATGTTGCCACTGCTTCCAGCCCACAGTCATGGTCAACTATGCCACCACTATCCCAGTCCAGCCATGAATTCCCCCTCTCCTCTCCTTTTCTCTTCCCTTCCCTCCTCTTTCTTCTCTTCTTTCTCCCCTCAATTTCCAATTTCATTATTTAATATTTAATCAATCTCTCTAAATCTATTTTTTTGTGTTTATTAATCTCCTTTCCCTGATCTATACTCCAGATATCGTGATCACTAATGGATCAGATCCCAACTTTGATCTACCCAACTCAAGTCACACACTCTCCTCCTTCCTATTTCAGTGGATTTGGATCAAACCTAAATTTTTAATTCTTCTTTAATTTATGAAATTAAGTCTGACTTAGAGATTTTTTTTGAATTGATCGGGTGGAATCACTGATCCAGATGGTGAAAGAATTTTGATCGCAACTAAATCCATCACATACCAGTAACCTTGATCTCCACTTAGATATCTATATTTGATAATTAGATCCTTAGATTGGTCAAGACCCATGGATATTAGATCAGATTCGATGGTGTAAATTAGGTTATCTACTACTTTTTAGAAGTCTAATAGGTTGATTAAGTATATTAGATTTTGATTTCAGAATTGGTTAAATTTCACGAGAATCTAGGATAAGTTGTAAGTTACCTCTAACTCAAATATATTTTTTTTGAATTTTATATTTATCTATTATTATAGTATTCTATTTAAATTAATTATCTTATATGTTCTATATAAAAATGACTTATGAAATATTTGATCACATATGCATGCTTTAGTGAAAAAATAAATTGTATTTCTTTGCATCAAAATGTGTTGTGTGTGTTGAATCATTATTTTCTAATCTGACTGTAATCATATAGATTCAGAATCTAGTCACCTTTTGGATCTCTGGTGGGACGATCACGAGAGCACATCGACGGATGATGCGTTGTAGTCAGGGGCCAATTTTTTTTTGGGTTTAGCTAAATAGGGCTAATCACTGGCATATGTTGATGAGCATATATTTATCTATGTGATACCAGAGCTAGCACTACAACAAAAAAAGTCTATAGTAGTGGTCAAAATCATCGCAAAAAGTATAAAAAACTATTGGTAAAATCTATACTAATGGTTGCTAAACCATGGCAACAGGTGGCATCGCTAAAAACTATTGCCATTTGTTGTCGTATTTTGGGTGAGCATTGATATAAGCAAGTCTATGCTAACGCAATTATAACTATCTCTATAGATACAATGAAAATTAAATATTTTTTAAAATTAATCTATATTTATAATCACATATTTTTATAAATTAATAATAAATATTTTTATAATCAAATATTATCCTTTTAAAGTCATATTTGACTATGGTATTTTTTTATTTGTTCCAACTTATAATTTTAATTAATAACCCGTATAGAGAATAGGATACAAAACTTATTAGATAATTACCTAATACTTAGCCACTATGATAATATTAACTTATAATATAAAATTATAGTTTATTATATTGTGCTCATTCTAATATTAAGGACTTGATATGGTCCATATATGATCTAATCGTTAAAGGTAACTTAAGATAATTAAGGTGATAATAAATAATTAAAAAAAAAATTTAGATAAAGATGAACTCTGATCAAAATAAGAACTTCACTATGATTATGATTCTTTGATGAAAAAAAACTTGTATTAATCTAAAAGTGTTCCTGATCTAGCCTATAAATATAGCTTATAACTCTTCATGACAAATAAGCATCGAGATCCTCAAGTATAGACCGAAAGAATTCTTTTATAGTATTATTTTGTAAGATAGAAGTGAGGTAGATCTGTCTGATAGATTTATCCTTCAGTATTTTCATAATGTTCTTCATCTTTGATTCGTCTTTAAGCTTGAGCAACGATGGCTGAATATATAGTGGTATCAGAGTCATCTTCTATATTATTTTGTTCAGTCTATTGATTTTGTTACTGGATGAAAAATTTGTATATATTATATTTTGATTTATTTTTAATATATTAAAAATTATTTTATTATTTATGGATGGGATGAAGAAGCAAGAGATTTTTCTTTATTTCTTTCGACATCCGAAGATTGGAAGGATTTATTTTGGGCTAGAATTGTTCTTTCAATAAATAAATAAATAAAATTTTGAAGGAAGAAGAAGGCCGTGCCCTTCTCTTCTCTTCATCAAGATGGCCGATTGGACCTCTGGTTTGTGTCCAGCGACCACGATTGGCCGCCGGCGTCCCTCGCCTGGCCGCACTTTCTGGCAACCTTTTTCCCCGGCAGCCACCCACCGGTAAAATAACGGAGACTTAAAAAAAAATAAAAACTAAAAAAATAAAAGGAAGAAGAAGGCCGCGGCCCACCTCCTGCCATCACGGCAGCCGGTCCTCTGGCCTACATCCAACATGTCGCCGGCGAGCTCCCTCTCCGGCAACCACCTTTTCAGACGGCAGCAGTCGGCCGATCTGGGCTTTTCCGACGGCCGCCAATCGGATTTTCTTTTGGAGATGTAAGGCATGAAGAACGAACCGTCGGATCTTGGTAAACCGACGGTTGCCCCTCCCTATCGCCAGCGAAAATAGATTGGTTGGCCCCCGGAGAGTCCGGCGGTCCGCCGATTGGGGCTTCGGGTGGCCGCTGGCATGGGATTTTAAGGGAGAATAAGCGCCGGCCTGCGCCCGTTGTTTTCCGAACTCCAGGCCGGCCGCCGATGGTTGAGGACTGCAGGTGCCTCGCCGGCGGTGGATCGGAGGTTAATCAAGATTCAAAGCGCCGGCCATGGGGTTTGGGTGGTAATCAGAAAAAGGGGGTAGAAGGTGGCCTAACGGGTTCGGGTTTCGGGTCTAAACCCGAAATCCAAAATCCAGAATGGATCCGTTTACTAAACTGGCGATTTTGCATTTAAGCCCCTCAAAAAGTCTGTATTCGGTAAAAGCCCTTTCAATTGACTCAATTGGATCAGTTAAGGGGCTTTTGCAATTTAGTTCCTGGAAAAGTTATTAATTCAATAAAGATCCTTATAAAATTGTGCTTTGGTTCAAGTTATAGAGTTTATTATACAAAGACCCCTTGGATTATTGTTTAGTCCGTGTAATAAATTTTATTATATAAAAATCTTCTTTTAAATTGTATTTTACAATTTATATTGGTCACATAAAAGTTTTTAGATTATTATTTATTTGCTAAAAATTTTGTGATCATGATAAAAATAAAAATAATAATAAAATTTTATATAGTTATTTGGGTTATTCGATATCATATTAAAGTTAGTAGATTTATTATATTCAGGAGTAGCAACAGCATCCTACATATAATAAAATCACATAAACATTATAAATTAAAGTATAATGGCATGCGAATAAAATTTTAATTAAGTCATAGAGATAATTAACTTTACCCATAAGGAGTGGTTATTTTTATAATTTAATTGGGATAAGATGGTAACTTAGATATTAAGAATAAGATTTTTTCTAGACCCACAGGTATGAAAATTTACTATTTTGATATCTATGTTGCTGGCCTTATTAATAAAGTATTAGTGAATTCTATGCATGATGTACCTCTATCCATATGAAGGTTAGAATTTATTAGTAAAATTAATATTGGTTATTTTATATTACGGTATGCTTCATAGCACTAAAGTTTTCTATACTTATTAATTATTGCAGCTAATCCTACTGCATATTCCAATGTTAAGTGGTGATAATTTTTTTGACCGAAAAGATAGTGTTCTTTACACTCTTGAGTATAAGGATCTTAGTCTGACGCTTCATACGGATGAACCATCTATTCTCATGGATTCAAGTATATCGCAATAGATTTTGGCATACGAGAAATGCGGGTGATCTAATTGCTTGAGCTTGATGCTCATCAAGTCTCGGATGCCTAAAAGTATTAGAGGATCAATCCCTTAATATGATAAGATTAAGGATTTTATGAAGAATATTGAAGAACAGTTTGAAAGTTCTGATAAGGTATTGGCTAGTCCTCTAATGAAGAGGCTTTCAGGCATGAGGTATGACAGTACTAAAGGTATATGTTATCATATCATGAAGATGAGAGATATTGCTGCTTAACTCAAGCTTTGGATGTTGAGATTTTTGAAACTTTTTTAATCTATTTCATTTTGAATTCTTTACCTACAAAATATGACATATTAAGATTTGACGTCATGAGATTCGATCCATACTGAGCCCACAGCGAAGTTTGTGATGATAAATGGAGACCAACGAGCTCAAGATCAGCCTAAATGGAGTCCAGATGAAGAAGTTATGGTTGAAGAAAGTCTGCATGGAGATCGGAGCGACAGAGATCGACGACGACCGGTGGCGGGCCAGCGAAGCACTGCGTGCAGGCCGATCGCGAGCATGCAGATGTGAGAGTGCGCGCGGTGCGCGGCCTAGGCCCAGGAGGGTGCGTGCAGGTGCGGCCCGCGCAGGACTCTCACGCGGTCCACATGTGATGCATGGACCGACGGTCCATAAGGGTCGTGGTGGACTGAATGGGCATTTTCCACCCACTTCTCACAGTCCATCGTGGACCAATGGCATTTCGAAGCCGTTTCTTGCGGGCTACGATACTATTTCATGGATCGGTGCGCAATCAGGTGGTTGCGGATGATTTTGATCATGGTCGGATGGTTATCGATGGTTCTAGGGAGATCAGCGGGTGTGTAGCATGCGATGAGGTGCGATCGAACAGCCCAAGGATGAACCGATCAAGATCTGATGGTTCAGAGGCATGTTCAGGTGTAATCGAAGTGCATATTTGATCAGGGCTCGGATTCAGTTCTTTAAAAGTACCTGTGGCAACGAACAAAAGGCAGCATGGCATGGTGTGTTCGGTTGACGATCCAGAATAGCAGCAGATCGAGAGAAGCCGACAGAGAGCGGAGGTAGGAGTGCTTCAAACAGACTATCAGGCAGCAGATAGTGGTCGCTTCAGGGGTTCATGAAATTTTTCTAGAGAGAGCTTTTGTGAGAGAGAGCTTCTTGTGAGGGAGAGATTGGATGTACAAGGGTTGGGGGTATGATCTCCTTTTGTAATTTTCTCTTTTTCATAGTAAAGGTTGCATGCCTCATGGGGGCGAGCCTTTTGGCTGATCCACATATTTGATTATGTTTCTATTTTATTTCTTCTTTCTTCCTACTATGATATGTGGTATTGAAAAGGTCCTTTAGAGGTGGTGTCCTGGCCAGACATTCCCAACAAATGATATCAGAGCAAGGTGGTATGAGGATGCAGGTTATGACAGTGGTGGTCAAGATTGAAGATGGAGAAGACATGCTCAATCAAGATAGAGATCAATCGGTTCGATGGGAAGAGCAAGTTCTTCTTATAGCAGGTGAGGGTGAAGGACGTACTCATCCAGCAAGGATTGATCGATGCTCTCTTGTATGAGGAGAAGCCGACTATTATGGAGGTATAGGATTGAAAGTGACTTCAGATGCAGACGGCGAGTATCATCTGTATATACCTGATGGATGAGGTGGTGATATATGTACTTGGTGAGACTTTTTCGACGATACTGTGGTCAAAGTTTGAAGAGTTGTACACAGTGAAATCTCTCACCAATACTCTCTTCCTCTGGAGACAGTTTTACCAACTGTGGATGACTAAAGGACAGAGCATATAAGAGCATCTCAGCCACTTTCAGAAGATCCTCACCGACCTCCTCAGCATTGACGAGAAAGTTGAGGAGAAGACTAGAGCGCTGGTCTTGCTAGCGTCGCTTTCTCTTCGTATGAGTCTTTGATGTCTGCTCTTCTAGTGAGGAAGAACACCATCAAGATGGATGAGGTCACCATGGTGATTCTTCAAAACATGATTCTCAAGAGGGAGAACCCAGCTTCGAGCTTAGGTGGCAGCTTAGCTTTGACAGTTTTTGGAGGAGCAGCAGGCGATAGACAGAGTGATAGGAGATTGTCATGGGAGCAGTCCAAGTCCAGGATGAGGGACTTGAGCAAGATTAGATGCTATTGGTGTGATGAGTTAGGACATTTAGCCAGAGATTGCTCTCAACTTAGCGATCGAATGAGGGTTATTGCAGTGACTGCTAGTAGTAAGTCAGAGGATAATATCCTGAAGATATCTTATGAGGTATCTACTTCTTTTCAGCAGTGAATTTTAGATTCTGCATGCATTTATCATGTATATTATAGAGAAGAGCAGTTTGACTCTCTAGAGAACAGTGAAGACATTATTCATCTGTCGGATGGATCGAGCTGTGCGATTGAGGCATCAGGATAGTTAGCTGAAAGACACATGATGGTGTAGTGAGGAGATTGGGAGAGATCCGATACATATTTGATTTCAGACAGAATCTTATCTCATTGAGTAGACTAGATTTGAGAGGCTACAGGACGGTAGGTGGTGGAGGAATCCTGAAGGTATTGCATGGCGATAGAATTATTTTTGAAAGAAAGAAGAGGATGAGAGAATATTACTACCTGACAGGGAGCCTAGTGCGAGATGGAGCTTTAGGAGCCAGGAGGGGCTCAGAGCGAGGTGGAGCTCCAAGTAGAGGTGGATCAGGCACGAGACACGAGACTTGAGAGGATGAGAGGCGATATCGCATGGTGAGATTCTTATTACCACAGGATGATACTCTGAGCAGATCTTAGATCAGGAGGAGCATAGTGTACGATGGAGATGGAATTGAGCGATCTAGCTCGACTCTTATGTTTGTCCATCTATGATCAATAGGTGATTGCCCTAGAACACGGGGGGCGAGGAGATTCAGAAGCTCTCAGAGTTAGGAGGAGGCCGAATGTCGAGTCGAGGTAGAGATTGTTAGGATTTGATATCTCAAAATTTGATCCACGATGAGCCCACAGCAAGATCCATGATGATAAATGGAGTCCAACAAGCCCAAGATCGGCCTAAATGGAGTCCGGATGAAGAAGTTATGATCGAAGAAAGTCTGCATGGAGATCGGAGTGGCGGAGACCGACAGCAGGCCGATGGAGCGAGCATGTGTGGTGGTGCATGGGCCGATCACGAGCATGTAGATGTGCGAGTACACATGGTGCGGGCACGGCCCTGGCCCAGACGGGTGCGCACAGCACGACCCATGGGACTCTTATGCGGTCCACGTGTGGTGCATGGACCGACAGTCCATGGAGGCTATGGTGGACCAAATGAGCATTTTTTGCCCACTTCTCATGGTCCACTATGGATCAATGGTGTTTCAGAGCCATTTCTCACGATCTACGATATTATTTCATGGACCGATGCATAATCGGGTGGTTGCGGATGATTTTGATCATGATCGGACAGTTGTCGGCAGTTTTAGGGAGATCAGCAGGCATGTAGCATGCGATGAGGTGCAATTGAACAGTCCAGGGATGAGCCGATCAAGATCTAGTGGTTTATAGGTGTGTTCGGGTGATAATTGGGGTGCATATCCGATCAAGACTCAGATTCAGTTCTTTAAAAGGACCTATGGCAGTGAATAGAGGGCAGCACAGTGTAGTGTGTTTGGCCGAGGATCCAGAGCAGTAGCAGATCAAGAGGAGCCGACAGAGAGCAGAGACAGGAGTGCTTTAAGCAGACTGTCAGGCAGCAGATAGCGGTCGCTTCAGAAATTTAGGAGGTCTTCCTAGATAGAGAGCTTTTGTGAGGGAGAGTTTCTTGTGAGAGAGAGATTGGGTGTATGAGGGTTGAGGATGTGATCTCCTCTTATAATTTTTTTTTTTCATAGTAAAGCTTGTATGTCCCATGGAGGTGAGCCTTTTGGCTGATCCACATATTTGATTATGTTTTTGTTTTATTTTTTCTTCCTTCTTACTGCAATATGTGGTATCGAAAAAGTCCTATGGAAGTGGTGTCCTGGCCAGACATTCCCAACATGGCTCTTTCAAAATTTTCTATAATACATATAAAAAAAATGGTGTGTTAATGAATTTTTGACTATGTATGTTTAAGAGGAAGAAAGATTGAAATAAAGGAAGTAGGATATAAAGTAGGAAAGTGTTAATCTTGCTACTCATAGTAAAGAAAGAAAGAAGAAAAGTGCTTCTGAAAAAAAGAATGTTGTAGTGCCAATGAAGAGCAATGGCAATAAAGTTACATGCTTCTTTTGCAAGAAAAAGGAACACATAAAGAAGGGCTGCATAAAGTATAAGAACTGGCTTGAAAAAAAGTACTTGATGGATTGATTCTGGTGCTACAATTCACATTGCCAATACCATATAGGGCTTTATCAATCTAAGGGATTGGAGGGAAGTGAACAAAGTATCTGTTCAGGCAATCGAATACATTCACATGTGAAAGCTGTGGAAATCTTTAGATTAGTTTTAAATTTTAATTTTATTTTGGATCTTGAAAATACTTTTTATGTTTCTAGTTTTTCTAGAAATTTAGTTTTTATTTTCAAATTAATAGATATTGGTTTTGGTTTTTATTTTAAAAATTCTATAGTTAACCTTTTTTGGAATAAAAGTGTTATTGAAACTGGTTTTTTGATGGATGATTTATATAAATTAGATTTGAATCTGAATTTTGAATATAATCATTCATCTATGCATAGTGATAATATTGGCATAAAGAGGAACATTATTAAAAAAACTCTTCAACTTTATCTCACGAAAGATTAGCCCATATCTCTTTAGAGAGAATAAAAATATTGATAAATGATGGCATTTTAAAACATATTAATTTTACTGACTTTGACACTTATTTGGGTTGCACAAAGGGAAAGCAAACTAACAAGTCCTCTAAAGATGCCAGAAAGAGTTTTAATATTTTAAAAATTATACATACTGATATCTATGGACCATTTTCTACTCTCTAGTTTAATGGTTAGATATATTTTATCTCATTCATTAATGACCATACGAGATACATATATCCTTTTCTTCTTTTAGAAAAAAGTGAGGCAGTAGATACCTTTAAGGTTTATAAAGTAGAAGTATAGAAATAACTGGGCAAGAAAAATAAAGATCATAAGATCTGATAAAAATGAAGAGTACTATGAAAGGTACACTAAAAGGAGTCAGTCCATGCACTACAAAAAATTTGACTATTCACAACGGCTAATTACTGTCACTAATAGTTGTTTTGCCGTCGCTAATAGTATTAGTGATGGCACCTTATCGCTAATTGATGGTCGAAATAATTCTAATCGCTAATTGCCACAATTAGCAATAAATTTTTTAGCCATCGCTAATAATAACTATTAGCGATGACATTTATGACAGCTAAATTTTATTGCTATTTATTTTTTTTATTTTTATATTAATTTTTAAAAAAAATTTTAAAAAAATAGTGGCCATAATTTTATCGCTAATACCTTAATTTTGTCGCTAATGCTATCGATAATTGTTAATTTTATTTTTTAAAAAAATTATAATCATATTTTTTTAAATCTATTTTAATTAATCACAATCAATTATGATTTCTAACACTTGTTATAATTAAAATCCAAAGATAATATGATAATCTCAAATAAAAAATTAATTATATTATATTTAAAATATAAATTATATAATTTTACAAATAATATTAAAAAAATACAATACATCAAAATAAAAAAAAAATCAGATCTGATCCTCCTCCTCTCCAGCAACTGGTAGATGAGAATCGGATGTTCTAGCATCTTGAAATAAAATAAATAAAATATTATTAATAAATTTTGATATAGAGATATATCTTTTGATACACTCTTCTGATTATCGAACAGATTATTCCTACATACTCCATTTGATGATACAGAGCTACAACCGTATCGTGAATGGCATCTTGAAAGCTTCGAGATCACTAGCTTAGAAGCCTTCGCACGATCTCCTCCACGTACGTATTGCTCCAAGTCTTGGATATCGAGGCCTGTGAGGATGATGAAGAGTATCAAAATGCTGGAGGGTCGAAGCTATAGTCAAATTCTATGACTCGGCTCCTAGTCACCCCTCTGGTGACCTTGAGCCATCCTTCAAAGTCAAAGAAGGGCTGAGTGGATGGATCATCGCCGTACCACAAAATGATATACTCCATGTAATCTGCCTATACAGTTCATAAATATATTAGTTCTAATATACATATCAGATCCTATAATAACTTAATAAATACAGTTTGAAATTCTTACCATGATCTATCGCGACCTACAATCTAAGTAATCATCAGTCCTCCTAGACTGGTATGTGGCCTCCCATAATTGTAGCTGGCATGGTGGATGATCCAGTTGCTGTGTCTATAATAAATAAATAATAAAATTAAATTAATTAAAGTATATATATATAAATTTTTACAATTCTAGTAAAGAGTTTTGGTATAGATTTTTTATCAATCTGTCGGCCACAATATATGTACCGACGGAACCACTCGTATGCCTGATCAGATCTTGCTGGGTCATTCGATTCTGTCGGATCTTCTATCGCTACTGGAGTACTCCTCGCTGCTCCACTGATCGCAGAGGGCCTCCCATACATCTGCTCGCATCCAGTGTCCCTATAAGACCTCCACTCCGATGGTGACTTGGAACTAAAATGCTCGATTACAGACTGCCTAAGGCTGTGTATCCCATCTTAGAACCTATGTATGGCCACCTGCTCGAAGATCCGATGGTCAGCCTGCTCATCTTGAGGAGTCTCGAATCGATAGTAACACTACAAGTAGAAGCAATCGTATATTAATAAATAGAATAGAAATCTATAGCGAATTTAAAAATTAAACATTTCTAACTTATCAGGAACATCTCTCAGGTTGTATCATAAGCCCCCAATAGCCAACTGAAAAACTCATTCATCGATCCCAACATCAATCGTCGGATGATCCTGGTAACCACACAAGGTATGGAGGTCTCTCTAAATATGCTGCAAAATTGATTTTGAATAATAAATGTTAGTCTCTAAAATGATTAAATTTTAAATAAATTTAGTGAAGATATAGTACTTACGAGTGACTTTGAATATGGACGAGCTCTCTATCCTCCGATCGAGTTAGAGGTGCCACGAGCTGGGTGGGTCCTCTACCACGCCACTAAATTTGAGAGCCAGATGCTACTCCATGTGAGCATGAGATCACTGGTGACCACACATCATCTAAATCTGAGAGTATCAAGACATCATAAAGAATATTATATTAAATAATAAAAAATAAAATAACATAAAAGAGAATATCTAAAGTATCAAAGTTTACTACGCGGTATGAGTGCCAGAGAACCATGCGAGCTAGCTGCATGAGAGCTCTCTCCTCTAGAGCCCTCGACTGTGATGGCTCTGACCTCAAAGATATGGTCTATAATCTCTGAAAATAAAAATAACTATATATCATATTGGATTAATTATTTACCAGAATAAAATTACTATATATCATATTTATTTAACTGTATATCATGATACCTTAACTTTGTACCATATTCATAAAAGTATCATGGTAGTTTATATGTTTGAAGTAAAGATACTTTAACTTTGTACCATGTTCATAAAAGCAGACCAACATATTATCATGTACTGCTGGAAGAGAATCATTTTTTTGCTGATATATTGTAGATGCTAACTAACAATCTTACATAATATTTGATCTTTCTGATAGAGAATCGACATCGGTTGATGGGTCTAGAGATAGGTTTGCTGTAGATAAAAAATAATGTTAAAGAAGTTATATATGGGCGCAATACAAGATTTAATTATATAATTATGGATGACCATACAAGATTTAAAAAGACATATTTTGTTAGCCAATAACCCAATGATCTGTAACTAAGTTAATTGAAGCTGAAAAACTATTATAATTTTAAAAAAAAAAGAAGGCTCAGATTTGCCATTAAAAAATAAGGCATTGCAAATCCCTCTGCACCTTTAACCATGAGGTAGCTGCAAGCGGTTCTCTGCAATGTAACAGACCATCCAAGCTTGCCCTACAACTACAACAACAAGAACAGAAATGCATCACCTCCATCGATCTCTCTTTAAACTTTTTAGGTGCATCTCACACAGGCAGCCATCATAGCCTCCCCGAGCCTCCGACTGCCTCCGTGAGCCCTCCATCCCTACTCGAGCCCAGCCTAAAAATTAAGAGTAAAAGTTTTTTAAAAAAATAAAATAAAAACATAAAAATAGTACTTAAATTAGAGAACAACAAGGTAAACAAGGAAAAGAGGAAAAGAAGAAGGCTCAGATTTGCCATTGAAAAATAAGGTATTGTAAGTTCCTCTGCACCTTTAACCATGAGATGGCTGTAAGCAGTTATCTCCGATGTAACAAACCATCCAAGCTTGCCCTGTAACTACAATAACAAGAACAAAAATACATCACCTCCATCGATCTGTCTCTAGACTCTTTAGGTGCATCTCACACAGCCAGTCATCATAATCTCTTCGAGCCCTCGACTATCTCCTCAAGCCCCCCACCCCTATCCAAGGCTCGAGCACGCAGAGCATGCCCCGTCCACATATTTGGAATGCTGCTCAGCACCTTCCCTCGGTTCGAGCACTCTGCATGATGAGATCCAAGTTCCATAATTCTAGTTAATTAATTACTTAATTTTTAATATCTAATTATACTTAATTAATATAATTTAAATAAAAAATTAACTTTTAGTGACGGTATTAGCCATCGCTAATACTCACAACAAAAGGTGGGCTGCAGTGCAGGGACTGAGGTGCAGGCTGGCATGCAAGGACTGAGGTGCGAGGGAACGACTCAAGGATGGGATGCCAGCTTAGGGATGTGATTGTGGAGATGAGGGTGCAGGGATGGAGCTGCAGGAAGGTGGGGCGGGTCGAGGGCATGGTGTCGGGTCGACGGGGCAAGGGCCGTAGGGTCGAGGTCACGGGGTCAAGCCAGTAGGGTTCGGGTGATGGGGTTAGGGTTGGCGGGGTCGGGGCGGTCGCGGGTGTGGTCGAAGTGTGGGCTCAGGGCCATGGGATGTCAGAGTGCAGGAAGGGGGGAACTGCTAGGAAGGAGGCTCCTGGAATAGGGGGAACCATCAAGAAGGGGGCACCAGTGAGAAGGGAAAAATTGTGCAGGCTCAGTGCTACAGAACATCAGAGCATAGAGAGGGGGGAACCACTAGGAAGGAGGCACCAGGAAAGGGAGAACCACCAGAAAGGAGACATCAATGAACGGGGAACCACCAGAAAGGAGACATCGATGAAGGGGGGAACCACCAAAAAGGAGACACCGATGAAGGGGGAACCATCGGAAAGGAGGAGGCACTGATGAGGAGGAAATCACGAGAAGAGGAGGGGATGAGGCATGGGAGAGAAATTTTTTTTTTCTCCTGTGGGCTAGTGGGTGTATTTTAGGGACTATTAACGATAGCAAAGTTATCCGTCGCTAATGCCGTCAGTAAAGGTATTAGTGATGGCACTTCTATCACTAAAACTAAGTCACCGTCACTAATATTTTTATCAAAAAAATATTTTTTATAATTTTTTAAATAATTTTTTTTTAAATTATTAGCGATGGCAAAACTTACCATCTTTAATACTATCGGTAAATGTATTAGCGATGGCAACTTTCCATCACTAAAACTTAAATGCCGTTGCTAGTACTTTTATCTGAAAAAATATTTTTCATAATTTTTAAATAATTTTTTAAAAATTATTAGTGATAGCAAATTTTTTCATCTCTAATAATCATCGATAATTAATTAATTTAATTATAATTATAATCAAATTTTTAAAAAAAACTTTAAATTTATTAGCAACGATTTTTGCCGTCACTAATAGTAGTTTTTCATTGCTAATAGTCTTAGCAACGGTTAATTTTTTGAGTCATTTTTTTGATAGTTAAAGATTATTATTAGCGATGGTTTAGTTTTCCATCGCTAATACCATCACTAATACTTCAAATTCTTATAGTGATGGGTCTACTTGGTAAGTTTCTTGAAGAAAAGGTTATTATTGCACAATACATAATACCTAAAATATCACAACAAAATGGTGTGGCAGAATGAAGAAATCATATACTGATGAATATGGTAAGGAGCATGATTAGTAATTCTAATCTCTTTTTATCTCTTTGGAGTAAAGCATCAAATACTATAATGTATATCTTAAATAGGGTTCCATCGAAGGCTATACCTAAAACTCTTTTTGAGTTGTGGAAATGATAAAAATCGAGTTTAGGTCACTTACACATATGGAGATGTCCAATTGAGATGTAGATTTATAATGTATACTTAAAAAAATTAGATTCTAGAATAGTTAGTGGCTATTTTATTGACTATACAGTAAACTTATGGGATATAGGTTTTATTACCCTAACCAAGTATCTAAAATAGTTAAAGCTAGGAATGCTAAGTTCCTTGAGGATTATGAACTTAGTGGGAGTGGTTTTCCTTGTAAGGATGAATTTAAAAAAATAAAAAATCAAATTGATCAATTCGTAAAAGATATGAAATTGATTTTTATTCAAAGAGATCCACAAGATCATAAACAACTAATCCAATAATTAACAATCACTTCGTGAAGAATAAGTTCATATTGAGCCTACTATTGAAAATACTCAAAATATAAATATAGTAGGATTAAGAAGATCCATAAGAGAAAAAAGATCTGCAATTTCTAGTGATTACATTATCTATCTATAGAAATCCAACTTTGATGTTAGGTCAGATAATGATCCTAAGTTATTTTCATAAGCCATGAGTGAAAATAAATCTACATTCTGGTATGATGCCATGAAAGATGAGATGGAATCTATAACCAAAATTCAAATTTGGGATCTCGTTGAATTATCTAAAGGTGCTTCAGTCATTAGCTATAAATGGGTCTATAATTCCAAAAGAGATTTATGAGATAAAATTAAATGATATAAGGTCAAACTTGTAGCTAAGGGTTTTGCCGAAAAAGAATGTATTGATTATCATGAAATCTTCTCTCTAGTTTCAAAGAAGGATTCATTAAAGATAATTATGGCTTTGGTAGCTCATTTTGATTTAGAGTTATATCGAATAGCTATGAAAATAATATTTTGAATGAAAATCTAGAAGGGACAGTGTATGTAATACACCAACATGGATTAAATCTACTGCATGAATTTTAAAGCAGTGAAAAAAAGAGAATAAAAAGAAAGAAGAAATGGCTAGCACGTACTGGGTGGGAAGGAACAGGACTTCCGTTGGGAGTATGGGAGTCCTCTTCCGTGTGGTCTCTCGATGGAGATGGAAGTCGGGGAGGAGTCAGAATCCTCTCCTTAGCCCTCTATAAAAGGAGGACAAACCTCCCTTTGAACCCCAAAAGCTCCAATCGCCTCCCATCATTGGAAAAGTCATCCTCACCTTCTTCTTCTCTTGAAAAACTTCCATTGTGCCCTTCAGAATCAAGGCCGTAGATGGGTGTTGGAACTTTGGCCAGCAATCGCCGAATTTTGGCCAAAAGGGGCGCGAATTGATTTTTCCTATTTTTACCTTATTTTTCACCTGTATTCTTGATTTTCTTATGACAGTCACCACTGCCGACCACTGATCGGTGGTCTCCTGCTTGTGCCACCATTGCCCAAGCTGCTCTCAACCCTAGCCACTCGGCCATGGCCTTCGATTTGGGGGAACGAACAAGGACCCCAAGGTCCCCTGTTCTGTTTGAAAGAATGAAGAAAAAAAAGAAAAGAAAGGAAATGAAAGAAAAATAATTTTCTCCCTCTCCCCTCTCTCCTCTCTCTTTCCTCTCTTTCTCTCTACCTTCTTTCTCCACTTTTTCTCTCTACTTTCTTTCATTAAAAATTTTCTCTTTCTAGATTGTTTGGCTCTTTTTATGGATTTCTCTCTTGAATTGTCTCTACCTAAAACATTTATCTCTCTAAGAATGATCTAGCAAAGAATTTTATTTTGATGAATTTAACTAATTTTTATGAAGGGGTCCTAATCCATGATCGTCAGACAGCATATGGTCACCCATCTTGGACAGAATGAGTATCATTAGATTTTATCACCTATGATTTTATTGAATTATTTATGTCATAATTCAATCATGATTTGATAAAAATCATCTTGTTTGGACCAATCGAGATGTTGGACTGTATCATTTGATCAATTCTGTTATATTTGATTAATTTTTTTTCCTCTGAGTTTCTCTCTCTACTTAATTTATGAACCTAGTGAAAGATTTTTAGTCTTATTATTTTGAATCCGAGTTGATCCAGTAGATAGACTCTGAACCACCTTGTCAGTCGAATAGTATAATTGCACCATCCAAGTCTTTGTCGAGCTGCACAAGATTCGATCATTATTGATCTCTATCGAATCTTTGTGTGTTGGCTAACTCTAATTAGATGATGATTGGATTAACTCTCGATCACTGAATGATATATTGATCTCTATCTTGATTCTTGTTGAACACTGTTGATTTGATCACCCTCGATCTATGTTGAATCATCTTTCTCCTAGTTTAATCTTGATTGATGAAGTAAAAATGATCAGACCGATCTAGGCTATCAGATATGACTACCCTAATTCTTGTCTTCCTTAATTATTCATACTCTTTCTAATATTAAAATTGATCTTATATAAGGTTATAAATGTCTGATAATGGGATACTGTGATATAATCTATGAATTGAAGATTTTAAAATAAAATTTTTAGAATTATCTGGATTTGTTGGAATGCATATGAGGTAAGTAATACTTTATTTTTTTAAGATTTATTAGTAAATTATAATTTATTTCTCTGACATGAATTATGGAATGATGTATAAATTTAATGAATAATATTTTATTATTAAAAATATCTTATTTTGAAGTGTTATGATGAAGCATGATTGAACGTATTGATTTTGTTATGTATTATATTAATTGATTTCGATACCACATGATCATATGTATTCCATTCGAATTAGAATAAGAAATATGATTTATGAAAAATTTTGATTCAAGAATTATATGAATGAACAATCTGACTATGTAAAGGACTCCGTTAATGGAGGCAAATATATTAGTAATTGATTTATCCTGAGAGTTTATGTAGCCAACAAACTAGCAACAAGCTACCAACAAGACCAACAGTTCTGAAGGACTTTGTTGCCAGATAATTCGTAGCTCACCGTAAGATGATATGCAGTATTATGATTCTACCACAGAAAAAATATAGTCATAGCTCATATTTGATAAAAGAAACTTAAGAATGAAAAAAATTAAATTCTTAAGAAAAATTTAAATTTTTGGAAAAGAATTGAATTTGGCATGAACTATATTGCATAATTAAAATTAATTTTGAATTGATGAACTTTATATGCTTTTTTTTATAAATAATTATTTTTTTTATTATCTGATGTCATTTAGTTGAAGTGATAATTGCTTACTAGACTGTCTAGTCCATTATCTCTTAGTTTACTATTTTTATAGATCTTGAGAAACAAAGATGACATGAGATTTTATATGGAGAGAGTGATAAGAAGCAGAACCTCTATATTTTTATTTTAGATTGAAAGTCTTATTGAATTTGATGTAAGATCTATTGAATATTATTAAATTTATTAAGATATTAAAGTTAAAATTTAGATTATTAAGTTTTAGACTTAAATTATTAACTAATTATTCTACTGTTGCTTTATGATAGTATGATAAGATGTCTTGCATGCTTGTGGAGAGAGTTTCCTATGAGTATGCGACAATTTGCCATGACCCCTGATTTGTGATCTTGGATCAGAGGTGTTACAATTTATATGATATCAAAGCATTAGTGGATGAACTATGACATATAGAATCAAATATAAGATGAGTGTAAGTGGATAGACATTAGAGATATTATGGTGTAGATCTATGATAATTATAGTATATATGAGATATCTTTATGATTTTTGATAAAATATTATGATGATGTATAAAAGGATCACAAGAGATTATAGTATATAGAGTTTGAGATATGATGGACAATTTATAGATCATGTTATGATTTGTTTGATTTGATATAAAGTAATTACATGAGGATTGATCTTGAAATTTTATTGTGTAATACTATTATTAAATTGATCATTAATTGTTTAAATAAATTGCAAGCTTAAATTTGATATGAGAGAATACTGTGATATTGCTCTTAATTTTGAAATTAATTATTTAATGACAAGATGAAGATTTGTTCATAAAAGTGTTACTTCAAGTTGGACTAAGAAGACCTTTCATGATATTTGATTTGCAATATTCTTTGAAGTTTATACTGGAATGTTGATCATATATAAAGCTTGTATGTAGAAATAAAAATATATTTGGAGAATATTGTAAAGAAGTTTATTTCATGTTGAAGAGATTAATTATGGGATAATTGAATATTCATTTGGGCGAAATTTTTAACTATCACCTTTAGATCCAAATGATAGATATTATTTATGTCTATTGAACATTATATTATATGTATACTTCAATTCAAATATTATATATCTAAGTTGATCGAGAGATCTTCTACCATTATTGTTGAGGTTGCAAGTGAAATCCTTGATTGCTATCTTTAGATCAAGATAAAAGATTCTATTTATATCTATTTGAGATTTTGGAATACCTATAAAATTGTAATTCAAAAATCTGGGTTTAGTAACTGATCTGAAGTTCTTTGCTATTGTTATTGAGATCCTTGACAAAATCTGATATTGAATAGAAAATTTGATTTTAAGTGACTTGTATGATTATTATGGAAGGTTTTGATAAATGTTAAAGATCTCAATGAAAGAAACTTAAAAAAAAAAGATGATTGAGTCGATTTTACTTAAAGTCTCAACTTGGCAGAGCATCAGAAGATTTCTTTTATTAATCTTGGTTACTTGCTTTTTATTTGAAATTGTCAAATTAGATTGATATGAGAATTAAGATTTAATTTATATTAGATTATATAAACCTATATGATGATTTTGAACATGATATTAGATTTAAAGATTGATTTAGATAAATGTGCTCAATGCGCATCAGGGATGAGACCTGAAAGTTTCTTTTAACCTACTTGAAAGTTAAATTTTGGATCTTCTAATTATAAAGTAATATTTTATTGAAAGTTATTGCATCCTATGATCTGTTGATGGTTTAGATCAGAATGCATAGTAGAAGCATGATGACCTGGATTATTTAAGCTAGTCCATAATATTGATTCTTTAAGAATTTATAATAGAAGATATGATTTGATACCATTATAGAGAAAGTTCATCAATAATGGAAAGGATGATATTTTAATTCTGGATAATTTGGTATCACTATATGATTTTCACAAGTCAATCTCTTCTTTATCATGTTAAAGAGATTTTTAGCATCTTGAATCTTGGATGAGTAGAACATTGATTCTTAATCTTGGATTTAAAATTTTTAGTGATAGATTTCTTTCTTCTAGAATTGAAACTTATACTTCTTTATTTGTTAGAAGAAATTTGAGATAGTTTATCAATCTTGCATATTTATCCCCAAATGTTCATCTATTAAGAGTGTTATAAAATTATTCATAATTTTGTAATAGATCGATTAAATCATAAGTAGTTGATATTTTAGCAAGAAACCTGATATTTTTATTTAGAATTAAGATATTGATTTTGATTATCAAAAATAATATTTTTGATTCTAATCAATATTTATGATATTGACCTTTCTCTTATGAGATGATTCAATAATGAAATTATCCTAAAAATTAAAATGTCGAAAAGTTCGAGGATGAGACTAGAATGATAAATTTTCAACTTTTGAAAGCATAGATGAGAGAGAATATTTTTGATTCTCGACTGATTGGGATATCACTATGTGACTCATATTAGTATATTCTCCTATCTTGTGTTGAGTTAAAAGTTTTAGCATTTTGCATCTAAAATTAATGGGTCATCAAATTTCCATCTTGAATAAGAAATATCTTGATATAGATCTTATCCCTCCTAAATATGAAGCTTTTACTTCTTCAATCAATATCATTATTCTATTTGATTGAAGAGTTAGAGGTCATCTATTGATATTGAAGATTGTTCTGCAAGAGGTGAATTGAATCATTTGCAATCTAGTCTTATGACGGATCAATTAATTAAGAGTAGTTGTTGTTTTGATGGAGAAACTTAAAATCCTTATTTGATTCTTGACTGATTGGGATATCACTATATGACTCATATTAGTATGTTCTCCTATCTTGTGCTGAGTTAAAAATTTGAGCATTTTGCATCTAAAATTAATGGGACATCGAATTTCCATCTTGAATAAGAAATATTTTGATATAGATCTTATCCCTCCTAAATATGAAGCTTTTACTTCTTCAATCAATATCATTTCTCTACTTGATTGAAGAGTTTGAGATCATCTATTGATATTGAAGATTGTCATGCAAGAGGTGAATTAAATCATTTACAATCTAGTCTTATGATGGATCGATTAATTAAGAGTAGTTGTTGTTTTGATGAAGAAACTTGAAATCCTTATTTCGAATTAAGGTATTGATTTTTTGTCTTTCATTTACAAGAGATGGGTTTGATTTTGATCATCTATAAGAAGAATCAAGTCATGAGATATTGAACCTTATACTTGTGATAAGATCTAATAATGAAAATAAATAGATAAGTAGAATTCATAGAAACTTAGAAATGAGATCATGTTTTTAATACCCTAAAGTTTGAAAACCTTTCATAGAAAATTTTGGAGATGAAATTTTTTTTAGAGGGAAAGAATGTAATACCCCAATCTGGATTAAATCCACTATATGAATTTTAAAGCAGTAAAAAAAGAAGAACAAAAAAAAAGAAGAAATGGCAATAGCACATGCTGGGTGGGAAGGAACGGGACTCCTGTTGGGAGTCCTCTTCTGCGTGGTCTTCCGACGGAGATGGAAGCTGGGGAGGAGTCAGACTCCTCCCCTCGACCCTCTATAAAAGGAGGCCAAACCTCCCTTCAAACCCCACATGCTCCAGCCACCTCCTATCATCAGAAAAGTCATCCTTGCCTTCTTCTCTTGAAAAACTTCCATCGTGCCTACCAAAATCAAGGCCATAGATGGGTGTTGGAACTTCAGTTGGTAATCACTGGATTTTGGCCAAAAGGGGAGTAAATTGATTTTCCCTACTTTTACCTTATTTTTCATCCATATTCTTGATTTTTTGATGGTAGTCACCACCACCGACCACCGACCGATGGTCCCCCACTTGTGCCGCCATCGCCCTGGCTGCTCCCAACCTTAGCCACTCGACCATGGCCTCTGATTTGGGGGAACAAATGCTAACCCCAAGATCCCTTATTCTATTTGAAAGAACAAAGAAAAAAAGAAAAAAAATTTCTCTCTCTCCCATCTCTCCTCTCTTTCTCTCTACTTTATCTCTCTAAAAATTTTCTCTCTCTAGATTGTTTGGCTCTTTTTATGGATTTCTCTCTAGAATTGTGTCTTTATTTAAAAAAATTATCTCTAAGATTGATCTAGTGAAGAATTTATTTTGATGAATTTGATTGATTTTTATGAAGGGATCCTGATCCATGATCGTCGGATAGCATATCGTCACCCACCTTGGGCAGAATGGATATCATTAGATTTTATCACCTATGATTTTATTGAATTATTTGTATCATAATTCCATCATGATTTGATTGAAATCATCTTATTTAGACCAATCGAGATGTTGGGTTGTATCATTAGTTCGATCAGTTCTGTTATATTTGATTAATTTCTTTCTCCTCTGACTTTCTCTCTTTACTTGATTTATGAACCTAGTGAAGAGTTTTTAGCCATATTATTTTAAATCTGAGTGGATCCATTAGACAAACTCTGAACCATCTTGTTAGTCAAATAGTATAATTGCACCATCCAAGTGTTTGTCGAGCTGCACAAGATCCGATCTTTATTGATCTCTATTGAATCTTTGTGTTCTGGCTAACTCTAATTAAATGATGATTGGATTGACTCCTGATCGTGAAACGACATATTGATCTCTACCTTAGTTCTTGCTGAACACTATTGATTTGATCATCCTTGATCTATGTTGAATCATCTTTCTCCTAGTCTAATCTTGATTGACGAAGTAAAGATGATCAGACTGATCCAGACTGCTAGATATGACTATCATAAATCTTGTCTTTCTTAATTATTTGTACTCTTTCTAATATTAAAATTGATCTTATATAGGGTTATAGATGTCTGATAATGGGATACTGTGATATGATCTATGAATCAAAAATTTTTAAAAAAATTTTTTAGAATTATGTAGATTTATTAGAATGCATATGAGGTAAATAATTCTTCATTTTTTTTAGATTTATTAGCAAATTATAACATATTTCTCTAATATGAATTATGAAATAATACATGAATTTGATGAATGATATTTTGTTATTGAAAATATCTTATTTTGAAGTGTTATGATGAAGCATGATTGAATGTATTAATTTTGTTATGCATTATATTGATTGATTTCAATATCACATGATTATGTATATTCTTATCAAATTAGAATAAGAAATATGATTTATAAAAAAATTTGATTTAAGAATAATATGAGCTGACAATCTAACTATTTAAAGGGCTATGCCAATAGGAGAAAATATATTGATAATTAATTTATCCTGAGGATTTATATTGCCAGCAGACGAGCAATAAATTACCAACAAGATTAGTGATTTTAAAGGACTTTGCTGTCAGATGATTCAAAGCTCACCGCAAGATGATACTTGGTGTTAGGATCCTATCACAGAAAAAATATGGTTATAGCTCATGATTGATAAAAAAAACTTAAGAATGAAAAAATTAAATTTTTAAGAAAAATTTGAATTTTTAGAAAAGAATTAAATTGGGCATAAATTATGTTGTATAATTGAAATTAATTTTGAATTGATAAACTCTATATTCTTATTTTCTATAAATGATTATTTACTTTATTATCTGATATAATTTAGTTAAAGTGATCATTGCTTACTAAGCTATCTCGCTCATTATCTCTTATTTTACTATTTTTATATATCATGAGAAACTAAGATGACATGGAATTTTGTTCGATGAGAGTGATTAGAAGTAGAACCTCCATACTTTTATTTTAGATTAAAAATTTTATTGAATTTGATGTAAGATCTATTGAATATTGTTGAATTTATTGAGATATAAAAATTAAAATTTAGATGGTTAAGTTTTGGACTTGAATTGTTGACTAATTATTCCACTATTGCTTTATGATAGCATGACAAGATGCCTTGCATGCTCGTGGGGTAAGTTTCCTATGAGTATGCAGCAGTTACCATGATCCTTAGTTTACGATCTCAAGTTGGGGGCATGATAGCGTACATGACTCAGCCTAAAGATTTCTATACAGATAAAGATAGTCACATTATCTGCAAGTTAAAAAAATCCATATACAGACTTAAACAAGCCTCCCGCCATTGATATATGAAATTCTATATGTTATCAGCTCTTTTAGCTTTGTAAAGAATATTGTAAATCAATGTATATATCTTAAGGTTAGTGGGAGTAAATACATATCTCTGGTTCTATATGTAGATGATATATTTCGAAAAAGGTTAGATTGTACTCCTACAGTTGCACCTATTATGAAAGGTGATAAATTTAGTCAGAATCAGTATCCATAAAATAAATTAAAAAAAGTGCAAGTGAAGAACATTCTATATGCATCTGCAGTGGGAAGTTTGATGTATGCACAGGTCTGTACAAGACCTGATATTGCATATGTAGCAAAAATTTTGGATAGATATCAAAGTAATTCTGACCTTGATCATTGGAAAGCTAAAAAGAAAGTTATGTGGTATCTTCAAGGAATCAAGCATTATATGTTTACCTATAGATACACTAATACTTGAAAGTGATTGGTTATTCAGACTCAAATTTTGATGGATATATGAATACAAGAAGGTCTACTTCAAGATACATTTTTCTTCTTACTGGAGGTGCTGAATCTTGGAGAAGTAATAAACAATCTATAGTTACTTCATCTACTATGGAGGCAGAGTTCGTTGCATGCTATGAAGCTTCTTCACAAGTAGTTTGGATGAGGAATCTTATTTTTGGTTTGAGAGTTGTCAATTCTATTATAAGACCAATAAACATTTATTGTGACAACTCCGTTGCAATTTTTTTTCTAAGAATGATAATAGTGGAAGTTACAACAAGTACATTGATATAAAGTATCTTATTATTGAAGATCATATCAAAAAGTATGAAATGGATATCCAGCTTATCAGCACTAAATTAATATTTGCAGATCCTATGACTAAAGGATTATCAGCCAAACAGTTTAAAGATCATGTGAATCATATGGAAATCATTAGCTTAATTTTTATTTGATTCACTTCTTGTATAAATGTTTATGACATTCTTAAAAATAAAGGGCATGATTTATATTTTGTGCACATAAAGTTCATATCATAAAGTTGGACTGCGAATAACTTATAGGAAGTTATTCATAAAGAAAAGTATAAAGTGCTTAAATAAAGAGTTTCATACATCATGATACATGAAAGAGAATATTCAATTTATAGGATACAACCATCATGATTTGTGTATTGAAGATTTTTATTTAAGTGGGAGTTTTGACTTGAGTTGGTTTATGGCCATATTATAGTTTTGTTTGTCATCTATTCAGTATCTTGGTTGTAACATGTGGGCCAAATAGGAGAATATTGTGCTTATCCCAGTATTAGAGACTTAATGTGGCTCACATATGACCTAATCATTAAAGATAATTTAAGATAATATTAAGGTGATAATAAACAATTATAACTCTTTTGAGATAAAGATGAACTTTGATCAAAATAAGGACTCCACTACAGTTAAGAACTTGTATTAATCTAAAAAAGTCCCTGGTCTAGCCTATAAATGCAACTTGTGACTCTCCATCAGGAATAGGCATCGAGATCCTCAGGTATAGACTAGAAGAACTCTTTTGCAATGTTGTTTTATAGGATAGAAGTGAGGTACATCCATCTGGCAGATTTGTCTTCCGACATTTTCATAACATTCTTCATCTTTGATTTGTCTTTGGACTTGAACAACAATGGCTCGAGGTATATTATTTCTGCATTCAGATTAAATTTTTTTACATATTATACTTATTCAAAACTTATTCATATTATAAAATATATTTATTTTAAATATATTATTATATTTTAATTTTAATAATTAATTATTTTCATAAAAAAATAATTTTTTTGAAAAAATTGAAAAATAAATTATTTTATTTTATTCTTTATAATATTTTAAAAATCTTATTATTGAAAATATTTTAAAATATAAATAATTTTAACATATTTCTATAATCATAATTTTTTTATAATATTCTTTAAAAATAGATAATTCATGATTCTTCTTGTTTATACTGTAAGTAAAAAATAATAATATGTAATATATAATATTTTAAAACTTTATATTATATAATTTATATAAGTAAGTATTAAATTTTTTTATATATTTTAACACAAATTAGATTCAAATTTTTGGTTAAATTTGCTTTCATGCAGATCTTTTAGTAATTACATCATAGATCATTACTTGATTGTGATATTGTATATTTAATATTGATAGTGAATTTCATATCAAGATTTATTTTTATTTAATTATTAAACTATCTTTACTTATATAGTTGAAATCATATTAATTTTAAAAATTATTAAATATATGAAATATCTTTTTGTAGAAAGTTTAAATACATATTTAGGGATTAAATATTATCATTAAAAAATCCAAATTAGTTTGCAATGATACTAATTTATCATAAAAATAAATCATAAATAATTAATAATAGAAATTATTTGTTACATAATTATATATAGAGTATAAAATTTATTTTAGTGATAAAGAATTAATATTCAATAATATAATTATAAATATTATGAATTAGATTTTATTTAACCATAAAATATTATTCTTATATAATACCATCATAATATTATAAATTTTAGTAATATTTATAAATAACCATCTATAGATTGTCTATTATAAATTTTAAAACTATTAAATAAAATATAATTTTTTATGATATTTATAAGATACCATCTCTATATAATAACTTTTAATAACATTCTTGATAAAGTGCTATAATATTATATATTTTTTATGATATTTTTTAAAATTATCACTAGAAAGTATTTATAGTAATATTCTTTTCTGAGCATTACTAAAATATCATCGCTATAAATTATTTTTGTTATAGTGTAATTTATCTTTTGAACTTCCAATGGGGCGGTCAATAGTGCATGACTGATGGATGGCATGCTGTAGTTAGAAATCTAATCTCTTTCGGGGCTAGCCATAGGCTAATCATGGCCATAGTCAAAGAGACTAGGAGAGTGAGAGTGGAAGGTCAATCTTTGATTATCTAAATAATCTATTTCGAATGATTACATATTTTAATTCTATATTGATGGATATGGCACGTTTCTTTATTCATTGAAAATTTTTTATGAGAAGATTATGCAATTTGAAAATTATTTTCTGTACAAAATATTCAATTGAATTAAAGGTTTTAGTAACTTACTGGGTCTGTAAAGCTTACTCTTATATTCTATTTTTTCAAATCCAAAAAATCCTATGGATATTTTTATAACAATAAAATATATTTTTTATAACAACAAATACTTGTAGTGGTATTTTCTCTAGGTCAACATAATGCTTTTAAATTTACATCAAAAACCAAGATTTTAATTCAAATGATAGTAATTTTTTCAATTAGGGTTTTAAGCTAAAGTTCTTTTAGATGACTAAGGTATTCTAAAACTTTTCCATATTTTCAGAAAACTACATTAAAAATATATGCATGGTGGTGTCTATGTTTATAGCTACATATTTTTTCAATCATCAAGTTTTCCTCTCTCTTTCTCTCAATTTTCACCAGATTTCTTTCTCTGTGCTCATCGAAAATTGAGGCCAAAAACACCATCAAAGCTTAAGGAAAGTGCCATTCCCACCTCTTATCTCTCTTTCCCTTCTTCTCATGGCATTTGGCACCATCACCGGCCGATCTCTCAAAAAACCATGTAGAAACAATCTCCTATTTTTGGCCTTCTTGTTCTTCTTTGCCGGTAGCCAACACCACCGTCCATTGATGCTGGACTAGTAGTCGAGTCATCCAGCATCCTTGTGAGCCTCCGCGGCAAGACCATCACCGCCAGTGATCGGCCAATGGCCAAAATAAAGAATAAGTCATGAATCCCCTGATTTTCGAGTTTCTTTTTTCCAGGATTTTCATGACCAGCAGCCATTGCCATCGATCATTCCCTACTCCACCACCATCAATCGCTGCTACTGGACCTCTAGTTGCACTGCTTCATCGGATCATAGACCCTGGACCCTAGATTAGCTTCCCTGTTCTACCAAGGAAAGGAAGAAGAAAAGAAAAGAAGAAGAAGAGAAGTAAAGAAAAGAAAAAAAAGGAAAAGAGAGAGAACATTCTTTCTCTTATCTCTTTATCCTTCTTTCTCTAGAGTTTTTCTCCCTTAATTTACTCCCTTTTTCTCTCTCTATTTGATCCGTGGATCCTATGAATTTGAGATAATCTTTCCAAAGAGGCCCAAAATTACTTTGATATTTATGCAAGATGTCGGACCCCATCTTGGCCATGTTGAATATCTTTGAAACCCACCATTAATGAACCTATTAATTGATTTTGGCCTTGGTTACAATTCATGCTTCATGATTCTTTGATCGAGTCATTTAAATCTGACCCTCAACTAAGAGGTCCTAAACTATCTCGATACTCGAATAGCTTGTTGGATTGACCACCCAACCTATAGTCCTCTTTTGTTATGATTGAATTTATCGAATATGAATTAATTATATTTTTAATATGTTAAATAGGGTCAATAAATTTATCTAGCGAAGTTTGAAGGGCTAGGATGGAAGAGGTAAGTAATTCTAACACTTCTTACTTATTTTTAAATTATTAATTATTTTATTATAAATAGAATTATTTTATATTTTCATAAAATAAAGGATTGAGCATATGCATTATAAAATTTATGATTTATTTCAAGATAGTGATTTTATAAATATTTTAATATAAATAATTTGCTTATAAAATATGAACTCGATATTTATGAAATTTATGTTTTGTCATGAAAAAATGATTTCATGATTGTTTTACTTTTAAAAATTATTTATGGACCATGAGCTTTGTAAAATCATCTAGTATTTTATTTATGCATGATTTAGGGATATAGGATTTGATGAAGAATGATTTAAGAATGCTTACTTTAAGAAAATATGATTTAAAAAATATAACTACAGACTCTCAGATAGCTATGTATGCTCTCATCAGTGGGTTACATTACTTGGCATACGATCCTCACCAGCAGATTATAGTAGCTCGGCATATGGCCATCGTCAGTAGGTTATAATAGGTTGGCATATGGCCCTTACCAGCAGATTATAGTAGCTTGGCATATGGCCCTCGCCAATGAGTTATAATAGTTGGCATGATTTAATTATGGCCCTATCATGAATATAAAGTGACACTAATATTTAGTTTAAGAGAATTAATAAGAATTATGATATGGCAAAATGACAGATGATTTATGACTTTAACTATAAAATTAATATGATTTATAAATTTATTTATTTTATATATTGAAAACTATGTTTATATAAATTGCATAATTTATGCATATGCAAGAGCATCATTGATTTATAATATATTGTTATTATGTAGATTGTATGTTCTAATAATAATCATCCTTTCTAAATGATTTATAGATACATATATAAACTTATGCTTGATCCAGATAAGATAATATAAGGTTTACATATTGAGTTTGTGTAGCTCATTTTTGTTTTTTTTTTAGATGAATAAAATTAGGAATCAAGGATGATTCAGGCTAAAGGGTTTATGCTAACGAGCTTGAAGATTTTATAGCTAAATCTTAATTTATTAGATGATCATGGATATATAGTTAATAATTTATAAATTTTGAGATATTTGTTAGGTATTTGATTTCGGATTTAAACGCTCTAAACCAATCTTGGTTTAATTAATTACTTGATGAATGATGAAATTAAATCTTTATTATATTTTATTTGTGATGGATTTTAGCTGATTATGACTAATAGACTTCATGTTATCGAGGGTGGTACCTCTCAGTAGCATGATCATGTTATATTCTAGATTTGGGTGTGACATAATAAATTCTCCATAAGGATTGAGTTCATTTAATTTTGTGTATTAAGTTTGATAGTTCATTCACTATTTGAGCATCACTTGATTGCTTTTCTTGAATTGCTGACAGTTATTCTCAAAGGATTTGTTTTAAGGGATCCTTAGTGGTTCCTATCCTGAGGTTAATTACTAGTGATTTTTCTTTCTTACTAATTTTTCTTTTATCCAGGGAAATTTTGTAAGGGATGTTGCACCTTGTGATGGCTTTTGCCAAGCATTTAAAATTTTTCACATCTTCTACATAACATGCCACCATTTTTACCATTAGACTATTATAACTTTATCAACCCAATCAACTAGTAGTTTGCATTAATATCATTCCTTAATTAAAATCAAGTAAAAATACAAGCTATCATTATTTGAAATGGTTCTTATATTTTGTAAGACTGATGTATAATTAAAGTTACGTACATTTAGGTCTCTTCAGTCCTAGGTCAAGTTGGGTGTTTGCTACATAATTGTTTGTATTTGTGTAGCACCTATTTTTGAAACATATATTTCATGTCAAGATTGTAATAAGTTGGAAGAAAGTTGCCAAATAACTCGTTCACCTTAGAAGGGTGTATATTTCTGTGGCACCCTAAAGCATCAATCAATAAATAATTCATATTCTCCCTTATAATAATGAATTAATTTCTCTCTCCCTTTGTTATGTATGTGCTAGCATTTCTTAACATAATATACTCTATATTTCTTATATTTTTTCTTTGTGAGAGGAGTATTCTCACAGTCTTAGAGAGAGGGTATTTTCATTTTAGCTTTAATTTGTACCCTTGCTTCCTCATTTAAATACAAGTTCAAATTCCTTTCAATAATGCAATTAATCATGATAAGTTTTGTAATAAAACATCAGAAATGGCAATCACACAAAATAGTTATTTCTAGACCTCGATCTAATTGAGAAAAGCCTACTACAAGCTAAATGTGCTCGAAAGATTTCTTTTTTAAAGTTATGGCTTTGTTGAAGGATGGTTAGCATGCAATTCCTAGCTTTCTGATAACTTTCACACCAACTCCTATATGGGAATTTTGGGAGGCTTTTGAGAGGATATATAGCATTATCGATGTTAGAAAGGACCATATGCATTGTTATGGGGATACTTTTGATGTCTCGGATTCATATTCGAAATGTAGATTTGGGAGTGGCCAAGCCATATTCATGCCAAGCTGAGGCTCTACTTGAGTTTTACCCATTACGTGATCCACTTTGATACTTCAAAGGCCTCCTGACTCATGCGGCAACCATCCAAACTATATAGAAAAGGCTAAAAATAATAAATACCCCCACGTGGGGAACATATGAAGGCTAAAATCCCTCCATACTCTCTACTCCTGATTGACAACTTATGTAATTAATAGGTGGGACCCTCATGTGTAATGAGGTGACACCACTCATTCAACTTAAGAAAGCCAAAGGGTCAAGCATGATCTTCAAGGATATTTAATGAAAGTAAAAAGGATATTCAAATCTCGTAAAAATAAAAAAATAGATAGAATAAGGGCTAGAATATCTCGCCCACTAACAACACGTCCAACAACTTGATAACCTCAGAATCACACATTTTCATAGTTGTTCAGCCATATCTTCTATAAATAATAAGAGCCCCGAGGACCTAGGTAAGTAGCTTCTCTCAGAGAACTAGTTGTTGCTTCCATTGTTCTTTGATTCTTGACTTGATAGGGCTATTCATAATTTGGTTTCAGATTGAAAATTGGTCTGAACTGAACCAAACCAAAAAATTAAATCAAAATCGAACTGAGTATAGTTCAGTTCGATTTTTTATTTTTATTTTCAAGAATTTTGATTTTCGGTTTGATTCGGTTAAAAACTGAAAAATCTAAAAATCGAACCGAAAACCAAAGTCAACCTTGGTCAATTTTACACCTATAAAGTATGCACATGGTTGGACATGGTTGGAGATGTATGGATCTTTACATATTTGCAACTCCATTCCAAGTTACCTGGTGTTACGGTAATTACCGTGAGCACCTTGGATCAGTGCTATATTACAAGATATTTCAAGTATTTGAATCATCAACATGACCACTGATTGTCGTTTAAGCTAAGGAGTCCATCTCCATACAGAGCTAAGACATCTCCGAGGTCTAACCTATGTATGAGTTGCTCAGCTGACTTATTTTTTCAACATGCATGATAGCTGTCTATCCCGAATAGATAGGATTTGATGTAACCATCTTTCTTGATCTCACGAGAGTGATTAAGGGCTGAATTATCTCACCCAGTTTGGCATGTCCAATGGTCTGGCAATCTCAAGATCATGTGATCTCATAGCTAACAACCCAGCTGTCCGACGTCCTTCAATATAAATAATCAAAACCCCAAAGATCCAGGTAAGTCCAATCAAATCCCTCTTAGAGAATCCATTACTGCTCTTTTGTTCTCTACTTTTCTGACTTGAGCATTGGAGGGTCTTCATCGGAGCCACAATCTCTAGTTCGGAACTTGTCTTGCAAGTCACTCCAGTGCCAGCATCCCTACACAAAGATCAGGTATTCGTCTTTCGACCTTGACCAATTTCAACAGTAATAGATAAAGGAAGGGTCTACATTCGCATTCATGGCTTCAAGACAGATATCTTTCTGACTTTTCAATATCGCTGCTTTCCAACAGGCGGCCAGCCAAACTGACAATCAAGTTCAACCACTGATGTCGAAAATCCCTCTATCGATTCAATCGATCATCCCTCCATTGGTTCAACCAGCCTAGTCAGTATCAGTCATGACCGACCAATTCGATCAGCTCTTTCAGTAAGTTCAACATCTGACGACCGCAATCCTAGTGGTCCAAATCTTTCTCGCACTCTTTCAGATGGTGCCACAGCCTCCCCAAGCTGTTTCTGCACCCCATATAGCGGTGCATTATATAGTTTTCTCGGTGGTGCTACCTGTGCCTTCTGCAGCGGCATCCTTACAGAATTCTACTTTGACTGCGGCTCCACAGCCACCACCTCAACTAGAGCCACAAGCACCTCCTCGAAGTCTGGAGAGGAGGTTAACTCATCAAAGTCATCTTAGGGCCCAGTAGCCAGCCGTGAACTTCAAGCCCACAATCGGGCCATGACTCAACCTTTGAATGCCAGTCTCCTTTACACTTCGAGATTGGTACCGTCTGTAAAGTTGATTTTGAAAGGTGGTTCCAGGAGCTTGGCCAGTAGTTGGGCCAGAAAATAGAAAAAGCCCTCAATAATAGTGCCTCCTCGATGCTGTCCCATGAAAGTTATAACAACCGGCCATCCTTCGCCTCGAGGATTGTGCAGGAACCACTCCATCTGCACTTCAAACTACCTCTATTGAAGGTCTACGATGGGACTACCAACCCCATCGATCATGTGGAGACCTTCAAGGCAGCTATACTCCTTCAGAGAGCATCGATGCAATCCTTTATCAAGCAGTCCCTCCAACCCTTAAGGAGACATCTCGACAGTAGTACTCAAGTTTGAGGCCGACGTCTATCTATTCTTTTAAAGACTTGTATCAGTCTTTCGTCGGTCATTTTATCAGCAATCGATGACAGCAGAAGCGATCCGACTACCTCCATACCATCAAATAAAAGGAGGGTGAGTCAATCCGCTCTTTTATGAATAAATTCAACATGGTGACCCTGGAGGTCCAAAACCTAGACCAGTCGATCGTGATAGCTGTAATAATGAGCAGTCTATTGAATAACGACTTGAAAAAGTCATTAGTTAAGACTTATCCTCGGGATCTCCCAGATATGCTTGTTCATGCAAAGAAGTATGCCCACATAGAAAAGGCCTTTGTCGATGATACTCTTGTCAGTTCAGTCATGGTGGGATCCAATAAGGAGCGCCACTCAAGATGAGAGGAGAAAAGATGCCAACGCTCTCGGTCTCCACCCCTGAGGTGGAATAATGGGCGTCAAAATCATCGATCCCATAGTCCTTCGAGGAGGATTCGGCAACCATCACCTCTTGGGCAGTACAATAACTACACGCCCCTGACTATTCTTCGAAGAGAGATATTGTTATAAGTGGGGTCTGAGTTATCTGAGCCTCGACTGATGAGAACAAAATAAAAACACCATCGAGACTTGAATAGATATTGCTTTTATCATCGTGACCATGGTCACGATATTGAAGACTGCCACCAGCTTCGCGATGAGATCGAGATGCTTGTCAGGCAGGAATGACTGAATCATTTTATCCAGAGAGTGGTCCCTTAACATCGAGCTCTAAAAGTTCAGCAGCCACCCCCTTTGCCTCAGCAGCCTCTCCCTCTACCTCAACCATAGCAAGCCCTAGTGCGACAGGAGCGACAGCAGGTCGGAGGACAAATAGTGGAAGAAGAGCGATCTATCTGAGAAAAAATTTACATTATTACTGGAGGGTCATCTGGATCAGAGAAGTCCCTCAACTTACAATGCCATCCTCGATCGTTCTAGCTTGTGGACTTTAAAAGCTGATGTCTCAAGCTACCATTTGATGATGAAATTTTCGATCAAGCATGGAGTGGGATAGATCCGAGACAACTAAGCCATGGCTCGTGAATGCTTTGCCACCAAGCTAAGAAGTAGAGCATCAACTAGACCTGACAGGGATCTAGCCTGAGCTCCCAATAGGCTTGGATGCTAGGGAGGACCTGATTATGGGCACCCCCAACCAATCGAGGACCTTTTAGATATCCCGTTGAGGAAGGAGAATCCAAGCCAGATGATGAAAATTGGCTCACGACTAGATGAGGTAACCAAATACCAGCTAATTAATTTTTTACAAAAAAATATGAATTTTTTTGCCTGATCTACTGCAGATATGTCTGGCATCGATTCTGAGGTGATATCCCATCACCTAAGGATGACCCAATCTATTGACTGGTAAAGCAAAAGAAATGGAGTTTTGCCTCGATTAAGCCAAAAGAGTTTCAAGCTGGTGATCTGGTGATGCAGCATCGAAGTCTCACAACCTACCGAGCAGGCACTAGAAGGAGGGCTATCGCCCAACTGAAGGTTCTTACCAAGTGGATGAAGTGGTACGTCCA
Organism: Elaeis guineensis; assembly: GCF_000442705.2. Lineage (NCBI taxonomy): Eukaryota > Viridiplantae > Streptophyta > Magnoliopsida > Arecales > Arecaceae > Elaeis > Elaeis guineensis. The sequence continues at coordinate 15,088,231 of NC_025993.2, read as the reverse complement.
GAAATTTATAGGCTAAAGCAGCTCAACGGTACTCCAATCTCCAGGCTATGGAGCTCAGTGAACCTCAACATATATTATAGGGCCATCAACTTATGATGAACACCTAAGTCCTCCAAGAATTACCTCCTCCTACTTAAGACCCTGAACTATAACTATGGTTAACTAATGTAAGGGCTAACTTATCAGACCCTTGAGAAGACCTTGGCAACTCCGAGGCGGGGCTAACTTATTAGACCCCTACAGAGCCCGAGTCATGCGAGAAGCAGAGGAAAATCCTTAAGGGAACCTCTGAAGGGATAACTAATCAGACCCTCAAAATGACATTGAGAGTACAAGATATCGTTGGCACAAGCTCGCCGCTGGCACACACTGCCTCTCGCATGAAGATGAGAAGTGCTAGATACTGTAAACACAAGATCATCATAGGTACACAATACTACTCATGAGAGCTAACTTACCAGATCCTCGAGAAGACTTCGATGACTTTGAGGTAGGGTTAACTTACCAGACCCCTGTAGAGCTCGAGTCGTGTGAGAAGCAGAGGGAGACCCTTGAGAAAACCTCTAGAGGAATAATTAATTAGACCCTCAGAATGCTGTCGAAAGTGCAAGATGCCATAGGCACAAGCTCATTGCTGGCACACATTGCCTCTCGCACGAAGACGAGAAGTGCTAGATGCCATAGGCACAAGATCACCACAGGCACACAACGCCACTCGTGAGGGCTAACTTACTAAACCCTCGAGAAGATCTTGATGACTCTGAGACGGGACTAACTTTTTAGACCCCTACAAAGCTTGAGTTGCATGAGAAGCAGAGGGAGACACTTGAGGAAATCTCTGAAGGGATAACTAATCAGACCCTCAGAATGTCATTGAGAGTGCAAGATGTTGTAGGCACAAGCTCACCACTGGTACACACTACCTGTTGTGTGAAGATGAGAAATGCTAGATGTCGTAGGCACAAGCTCACCGCTGGCACACATTACCTCTCATGCGAAGACGAGAAGTGTTAGATGCCATAGGCACAAGATCGCCGTAAGCACACACTGTCTCTTCAGAAGAAGAATAAAAAGATGGACAATGTATGGCCAGAGATATTACCTCAACAGTACTCCTTCTGCCTGAGATATTGTCTTAGACTCAAGAGTAAAGGGATAGTGTTGAGATGATTATTATGATGCCTCAGATCCATAGACGGTCGGATTATATTCAAGTTATTCTACACTACTCTAAATATGTTTACTTCAATCGAAGTTGTCCTAAATATATCTATGCTGAAGCTGAGCTATCTAGAACCTTACTCATGCTGAGCTGAGCACTAAGCATTTCCTCATGTTGATTTGAGCATCTATTTGTACTATTCTCTATGAGCTGAGCAAAATTCATAAAGTCCACAAATGCAAATTTAAAATTAGAAATGAAACAATGACTTTCAAAACAAAGCGTTCCTTTTTTATTCATTAGTCTTTACAAAGAAAAAGTACTCCATCATGGATTGGAGGCTCTCTACTGTAGATGGAGCATGAGGGGTCGAATCTGAGGGTCCCGCATGAGCAGTGGATGCAAGAAAGCACCCAATAGGAGTCGCCATCCCTAAAGATCCTCCAGTCTCCATCATCATCACTAGATCCTTCTTCGGGTTGTCGACCACCTTTCTCATCCACACAACCACTACAATAGAACAGGGTATTAGCGATGCAAAAAATTCATCGCTAATAATAAATTTTTATCGTTAATAATTATTAGTGAAAAAATTATCGTCGCTAATATTTAGTCACAAATAATGATATTGTTGATAATTTTTTACGATGAAAAAAAAATTTCATCACCAATAATGGATATTACCGACAAAAATTTTTCATTGTTAAATTTTTTTTTTCAAAAATTATTTATAATGAAAAATTTTAGTAGTAAAAAAGAGTAATTTATGATGAAATATTACATTGCTAATACTATTTATGATGAAATACTTTCATCATAATTAATTTAATTAAAATTTTTTATAAAATTTAAATTTAAAAAAATATTTATGATGTAAATTCTTCATCATAAATATGATAATTTTTGATATAAATTTTTATTGCTAATAAATAATCAATTATTTATGATGAAAATATTTTTATCGCTATTAATTTAATATAAAACTTTAATATTTTTAAACTTATTAAAAAAATTATTTATGACTAATTTTTTCATCACTAATATTTTTTTGGTGACCAATCTTTCATCAAAAATAATTTCATCACTAAAAATTTACACATATTTTTTTAAAAATAATTTATGAATATATGTTTTTAATTTATATTTATAATATTTTTTAAAATTAAAAATAAAAAATAAAAATAAAAAATTTACATAATAAACTCATAAATAAATTTTATCATTTTATTATATTAAATTAAAATTATAATAAATCTAAAATAAAAATAAAAAACTACATAAAGAGACCGTCAAGTGTCGGCATCTGCAGAAGGAGAATGGATTAGGAAAAAGGAGCGCTCGGAAGAGCTCGAACCGACCTACTGCTACCTCATTTGCTGTATCATCTGCTCCATCATCTGGTATCTCATCATTATTTTTTTTAAAATATTTTTTATCTAAAAATAATTAATAATTTTTTATTTTTTTAAAAATATTTTTTATTTAAAAATATTTTTTTTCCTAAACGAACTCCGAACTTGGCTATCCATGGTGCCCATTCCTGCGGTGCCGATGCCATCACCCATCCCGCACTGTCCGGACACGACCCCTGTGTCCCTCACTCCCATGGCGCCACTGCCGTCACCCACCCCTCATGACCCCCCTCCCTATGGCACCGTTGCCCTCTCCAACCCCCTGCGACCTGGATCTTGATCAGATCTCGATCTGTATCCCAACCCGAATTGAGATCTTAATCTGAATCCCGACATTGATCCAATTTAGATCGTGATTCAAATTTTATTTTTATTAATCAAATAATAAAATATTTAATTAATATTTTATTTTTTTTATTTTTTTATTTTTTTCTCCCCTCGTTTCTCTCTTCTCTTCCTCCCTCCCTGATTGACCTTCCTCCCTCCCTGACCGACCCCCTCCCCGACCCCATGTCGCTCCCACAGTGTCGGTACCGTCACCCACCCCACGCTGTTCAGACTCTACCCCCACGACCCCCACTCCCACGGTGCCGCCACCCTCTCCAACCCCCCGTAGCACCATCGCCCTCTCCAACCCCCCATGATCCGAATCCCAACTCGGATCCTGATTAGATCCTGATCTAGATCCCAACTCGAATTAGGATCTCAATCCAAATTTCGATCTCGATCTAATTTGGATCATGATCCAGATTTTATTTTTATTAATCAAATAATAAAATATTTGATTAATATTTTTTTTATTTTTTTTCTTCCCCCCTCATTTCTCTCTTCCCTTCCTGCCTCCCCGGCTGACCTTCCTCCCTCCCTGGCTGACCCCCTCCCCGACCCCATGTCGCCCTCGGCCGCCCACGACCCCCTCCCCACCCCCATGCTGCCCCTGGCCGCCCCCCACCCCCGTGTCGTCCCCGATCACCCACCCCCACCCTTGCAACCCCCTCCGCCAGTCGACCCCCTCCCCGACCCTATGTTGCCCCCGACCGCCCACAGCCCCCTCCCCACCCCCCGACCCATCCCCGCCCCCGTGTCGGCCCCGGCCACCCACCCCCACCCTGTAACCCCCTCCATCGGCCAACCCTCTCCCCAGCCCCGTGTTGCCCCCGATCACCTATGGCCCCCTCCCCACCCCCATGTCTCTCCCGACTGCCCCTCGACCTCCTCCTTGCTCCCGTGTCACCCCAGGCCACCCACCCCCACCCCAACAACCCCCTCTGCCCCCCAAACCCTTAGGCCCTGTGTCACCCCTGACCGCCCACCCCCACCCTCGCAACCCCCTCTGCCCTTGGTGGCCCGATCAACCAAAAAAAAAGGGTGGGAAGAACCCTTACCTCCAACGGACGGCAATGGTGGCGTCGGAGAAGACCACGGCAATGGCACGGATGGCAACGGTGACGGCGATGGTGGAGATGCGCTCGCCGATAGGAAGAGAGGGGGGAGAGCTCGGAGAGGGAGAGGGGAGAGGGATAGCTCGATCAGAGAGGGGAGAGGGGAGAGCTTGGAGAGGGGAGAGGGAGGGGGGAGGAAGAAGGTTTCACGTAAAGAGACATCGAGTTGATGTCTAATTAATGCAGAACTATTAATGATAAAAATTTTTATCGCTAATAACATTATTAGAGATAAAAAATTATTTTCATCACCAATAATTTTCATCAAAAAAAATTTTCACTAAAACTTTTTTTTTTCTAAAAAGTTTTATCCAAAAATAAATTATTGACATCAAATTTTTTTTTTTAAGCATTAATAAGTCTATTAGTGATGGAAATATAGTTTCCATCTTTAATAAAAACTATCAAAAAATAAAATTTTTCTCTAACAATTTTTCCTTCAAAAAAATTTTAAAAAAATTATTTTTAAAATAATTTTTTTGATGAAAAAACCTTTTCATTGCTAATAATTTTTTTTCTATTAACAAATTTTTTATTCACCAAAATTGATTAAAATAATATTTTTAAAATATGATTGCCAATGAAAAATAAATTTATGTCATAAATATATTTTCATAAAAAAATTTATAAAAAAATTGAAGACTATTTGTGATAAAAAATTATTTTAAATTGCCAATAATTAAATATATTTCCAATAATAATTTAATAAAAAATTAATTTTAGATTTTTTATCAAAAAAAATTTTTATCCAAAAAATTTAACAAAAAAAGAAATTTAAAAAATATTCATGATGAAAAATAAAATTAATTTTTTTTAATTTAAAAAATTTTTGGTCTAAAAAATTTTTTAAAAATAATTTCATCAAAAAAATTAATTTTTTATTAATCAAAAAAATTTAATATAAATAATTAATTTATGATTTATCCTTCAAAAAATATTTTTTTTCTAAAAAAAATTACATATGTAAAAAATATAATTATGATAAAAAGTTTAATTTACATCGCTAATAATTATTATAAGCACAGCTCTTTGGCTTCCACAGTGGAATGGACACTGTGGGAGATCTATAGCTTTGAGATCTTCGATCTTCAAGAAACTTATCTTTTTTTTGGAGTCCTTATTTCAAAAGTTGGAGTATGAGAATATTATGATGATTCTGAGATTGTAAAAAAAATATATCAAGATTGAGATTTGGAGGATAGGGTAGGGATAGAAAGTTAGAGATCCAGAAGTTTGCATATTGCATGCATGTGAGGATCAAGCTTGAGAAATTCAAGAGGAATTATGTGAGTATCAAAGATCTAGCAATTAATCAGAATTAAAGTAGACCTACCGGTAGTGTAAGTTATGTTATAAAGCATAAGCTGATATTTATGCTTTGCATTGCTTGATAGTTGAGTGCTCATATTATTTATCTTCTCAAGATTGAAACTCCTACAAAGATACATTTGAGCATCGATTGATGCAAAAAGCACGGTACCTTTCGAGATTGTGAAAGCTATGCTAGAATGCACTATTTAATTATATAGTTTCTACATGAAAGGAGACTTCTTTCATGCAGCTTCAGACAGATAGTACTTCATCAGAAAGATTTATTGATATCACTAGTAACAGTAATAGTGATGAACAGATGAATTTTATGTTGCAAATAAATGTATAGCTCATTTTATTCAATAGGATCTATTTATTTTAATCCATAAATATCATTCACTTTTATATAATTTTTTTATACAAAAGTTCAGTCTAGATCATAACTCACATTTGCTTCTTTACTATGTAAAAGAACAAAAGATGTATACAGCTACTGCAAAAAATAGATGCAATTACTTTACACAAAATTAAAAATTTAAATTTTATAATTTTTTTTTAAATTTTTAATTTTTTTTACATATTGATGATAAAAATATTTTCATCATAAATAAGAGTATTTATGATAAAAAAAATATTCATCATAAATACTCAATTATTTATGATAAAAAATTTTCATCACAAATAATAAGCAACTTTTAATTATTTTAAATTACTATTTTTTTTAAATATTGATGATGAAAATATTTTTATCATAAATAATCAAATATTTATAATAAATATTTTTTCATCATAAAAACTATTTATTTATGATGAAAAATTTTCATCACAAATAATGAGTAATTTTTGATTTTTTTTAAATTTTTGATTTTTTAACTATTGATAATAAAAATATTTTCATCATAAATAATCAAGTATTTATGATGAATATTTTTTTTCTTCATAAAAACTATTTATTTATGATGAAATTTTTTTATCACAAAGAATAAACAATTTTTAATTTTTTTTAATTTTTTAACTATTAATGATAAAAGTATTTTTATCATAAATAGTCAAGTATTTATGATAAATATTTTTTTATTATAAAAAGTTTTTATTTATGATGAAAATTTTTGTCACAAATAATGAGTAATTTTTGATTTTTTTAAATTTTTGATTTTTTTAACTATTTATGATGAAAATATTTTCATCATAAATAATCAAGTATTTATGATGAAAAATTTTTTCATCTTAAATTCTCAATTATTTATGATGGAATATTTTCATCATAAATAATCTATAATTTTTATTTTTTTTATTTTTTTTAAATATTGATGATGATAATATTTGCATTGGAAATAATCTTATTTTTAATGAATTTTTTTTTTTCATCATAAATACTTAAATTATTTATGATAAAAATATTTTTATAATAAATATTTAGAAATTTAAAATTAAAATAAATAATATATTATTTATGATAAAAATATTCATCACAAATAACATATATTTATGATAGAATAATTTTTCCATCACTGATAGACAACTATTTGTGATGAAAAAGTATTTTCATCATAAATATCTTATTATTTATGATCAATTTTTTTCATCATAAATATGATTTGTGGTGATAAAAATATTTATATCGTAAATAATTTTATCGTAAAAATGCTCTTTTCTTATAGTGAACCTTAGTCAGATTTTTTTTCAGAGAGTGCTCATTTGTGGTGCCTTCTCCATCGATGCCCCATCGATCTAAACTTCTCCTGAAGAATTCTATATCACAGCTTCCAATGATAGGGCCGTAGGCTCAATGGTAGGAGTGGCATGCTCTTCTTCCTTGATCACAGATCTCATTTCAGCAATCGAAACCACAATCTATCTTTTATGAGTCAGAATTTGCTCAAGTCTCTTCATACGTTATGAATCCATCTTGCTCTAGAGAATTATGATGAATAATCAGTACAAAAATGATCTGCAGCTACCTCTGCAGATCTGCAGCTATCTGTGCCTTCAAAGTGCAAATTTAAAGGAGGAAGAAAATGAAATACTTTCACAAAATAATTAAAACCTCGGAGAGATTGTCATCTGAGTGGTCCCATCAGTTATACCCATTCGCATCAGTCGCATTAGGCTGACATCACAAGCTTTAAATGTAGAAGGCAGGCATGAAGGAAGAAGCACGTGGTATTGGATCCAAGGTATTTTTGAAGTACTTCTTTCATCTGATTCTCAGACTCAGGAGTAAGGGGATAGTGTTACGGTAATTATCGTGAGTACCTCGGATCAATGCTATGTCACAAGATATTTCAAGTTTTTGGGTCATCAACATGACTACTGACCATCGTATGAGCTGAGTCTATCTCCATGCTGAGCTGAGGCATCTCCGACATCTAACTTATGTATGAGTTGCTCAGCCGATCTATCTTTTCAACATGTGCGACAGCTGTCTATCCCGAATAGATAGAATTTGGCATAACCATCTCTCCTGATCTCATGGGAGTGATTAAGGGCTGAATTATCTCATCTAGTTTGGGATGTCCAACAGTCCAATAATCTCAAGATCGTGCGATTTCACAGCTAACAATCTAGTTGTCTGACATTCTTCTATATAAACAATCAGAGCCTCGAGGACCCAGATAAGTCCAATCAAATCCTTCTCAGAGAGTCCATTGCTGCTCTTTTGTTCTCTGTTTTTCTAATTTGAGTGTCGGACGGTCCTCGTCGGAGCCACAACTTCTGCTTTAAGACTTATCTTGTAGGTCACTCCAACGCCAGCATCCCTGCATGAGGATTAGGTGTCCATCTTTCGATCTCGATCGATTTCAGTAGCAACACCTGGGATTACTACTTTTTGTCTCGAGAGCATACTCTAGATTTTGATGAGTGGCACGAAAAAGCTGAGTGTGAGTATGTAAGTTCATACTATAAATAATTGAAATCTAGGTATAACAAAGAAAGTATTATCTTCTGATTTTTGTTGGCAAAGAAGTTTTTAAAACTTTTAATGATATCTGGTGAAAGAAAATGGAGTATCAATCTTATGCAATCAAGGATGATTGGAACCCTTCAAGCTCTATGGGATGTTTTTCCTTTGTTTACAAATACTGGATGGGGTGAAAACTCGAATCTTGCTTTTCTAAAGAAGCATATGGGGGCAACATTTCAGGTGGGTTTCAACTATTAACCCTGATGATGTTCACTCTGGAGATCCTTTAATTAGAGAAATGAATGGCTGGAGCATATGCTGGTCATAGTGCAATTTTCTTAAAGGATTTCGAACAAAATCTTTTTGTTAGAGAGTCTGGCCATGAAAATGAGAAGGTTAGGCTTGATCAGCTTCTACTAGCTAATAACTCCATTGGTGCCTTGTTTTACCTATATGGAATTTGGCTTTATATATTTCATGCTAATTATCTTTCATGCTATTTCTAATCCTTGCTATATCTTATAAATGAATATATATAGGAAAGTGCTTGGTGACAGAGAATCAAACAGTATTAACTACTGGACATCATACTAGAGGAGCATTTTCATTTATTTACATCCTATTACCTTTAGCTTAGTATTTATGCATATAAATGTGTAAGCCGAATAATCGAATCAAACCGGATCAAAATTCTCGATTCAATTTTGGTTTGGCTCCTTTCTTTTTCAGATTGATTTTTGGTTTTTATTTTTTTATTTTTCTATTTTTGGGTCGGATCGGTTTAAGTTGGGTCGGATCAGATCGGTTAAAATCAAATGAACAGCCTTAATTGCCTTCATCAGAGAAAAAATCTTTGGCCCAAACTTTGTTTTGTATGTCACTCCAGCACTACTGTGCAAAGCTCAAATGCTCGCCTTTCGATCTCAGTCGAAAGCAGCAGCAACATGCATTATGAATGTTAAAAAGGACCATACTTGCTCGAAGGGTTTTGATCTTTAAAACTGGAAAATTAGACGTGGAGGAAACCAAAAAATCTTTAGGTCATTCTGGGGAAGTTCTGAAAAATGGAATGTCTCTAGGTGATAAATTGTGGCAAATCATAATTATTTTGTTATTGCTGTTGTTGTTCTTTTTCTTTTGGTTGTTTTATATGTTTAGTTTTCAAGACCTAATGGGGCTCCTAATTGAATCCCAAGTAGTCAGGCCCCTTGAGTCTTTGTGTGATGTCTTTTCGAGGTGGTGACCATGGCCATGGTGGTGGCCGAGGTCCAAGCCGAGGATGTAGTGGTGGTGGAGGTCGTGGCCATGGCTGTGGTCAAGGTGGCCACAGTCGAGGTGGTAGATATGGTCGAGGTGGTATTTGGCTGGTGATCGTGCCAGGCATGACTTTGGAATCCGAAGAGTTGCTGGACATACTAGAAGAGACTTCTTGGATCGTCCAGTGTTGATCGGGGCCAATGCTATTCCATTGGGCAGTGTGAAGTGTAATACTCGGCCCATTTGGGCCCTGGACCAAGCCCAAAAGCCCAAAGCCCATACAAAAAAAAAATGGAACGGGAAGAAGACTCCTAATGGGAGTCTTCTTCTCTAATGAATCCCAGATGGAGAAGAATTCTAGGACCCTTAGAGCTTTAGGGCCTTCTATAAATAAGACTCCCCTCTCCCTCATGCCCCTCCACCGGCCTTCCTCCCTCTCCTTTCCTCTTGATTTCTTCCGTTGAAGCCGTGACCTCTCATACTCGTGCTCATCGGAAATTGGAGCCGACGATGCTGCTGGAGCTTGAGGTAAGCCCTTCTCCTCCTTTCTCTCTTCTTTCTTCTCCTTTTCATGGCTTCGTGCATCCTTATCGGCCGTCGAGCTCATCGAAAAATTCATGAAAAGGATGGACCCTGTTTTGCTCTGTTTCGACAGGGCCCTTTCCTCTCTTTTCTAGCCATCGGTGTCATTGATTATAGCATCTAACCCCTAGGATAGAACCCTTACCTCCTAGCCTTCTTTCCCTATGGGTCTTGGTAGCCGACGACTGGCCAATGATCGAAAAACAAGAGATAAGGGATGGATCCCCTATTTTTCTAATTTTCTCTAAGTTTCTCGCCGACCGAACCTCGCTGCCCGCCTCCCCTTGCTCTATCGCTATCAACCAGACACCACCACCCCTCGCTGGAGCTCGAGCCATCGAGCCCCTTCCCTCTGGTCCTCCCCCTGTTCAGCCAAGGAAGAGGAAAGGAAGAAGAAAACGGGAAAAGAAAGAAAGAAAGAAAGAAGAAGAAAAGAAAAGAAAAAAAAAGAAAGGAAAAGAAAAAAAAAAAAAAAAAGAAAGAAAAAGAGAGAATTTTTTTTCTCTCCTTTCTCTCTCTCTCCTCTCTCCTCTCTCTATCTTCTCTCTTCAATTTCTCTCTCTAGACTCACTTTTTATTTTCTCTCTCTAGATCTTTTCTCTCTCTTTATGGATTATGTCTCTCTAAAATCATTCTCTCTCTCTCTAGTCACATTATGGATCCTAAGATAAACTTGAGATGAAAATATGATGATCTGAGATTGCTCTGAAATTCGTGTAGTAGATTGGATTTCGATATGGTCCTTATTCGAAATTGATAACATCAATCATGGTTAATTTATATTAAGTCACCCTGATAGGATCTTTGATGATCTCAATCATAATTTCTTCATCTGAAGGATATGAAGATTCTCTCTCCACTTTCTCTTTCTACTTTCTCTCTCTAAAATTTTCTTTTTTTTTCATGAATTTTCTCTCTTTAAAAGTCTTATAGACCAATGAAGGGTCTAGATACTTAGACAAATCTTAATTTTGGATAATCCTAGGAGAAGTCCTGGATTTGTGTTATTAGGATCGATTATCGATAATTTTTTCATATATTATTTTTATATTTGATCAGGATCATGAAGAGATATGATTATCTGCATAAGATATCGAGTGGAATATCTTATTTTCAAAATTCATAAATCAAATAAGAACATTGATTTCTATGCTTGGATGAATCACTGATAAAGGTAAGAATCCCTGTACATGATCACTATTATATATATGCTATTTTACTGTTGGTCTTACATTATTAGTTTTGCATCGTTGGATTTGATATCGATGAATTTATTATATCTGAGATACTGTTATTTAATTTTGAGCATGAGTATATTATGTCAATATATATGTATCAGAGATTAATGGCATGATTATATGGATATGACATATCTAAATTGATCATAATGTAAGTCAGAATTGATTTGATGAAATCAACACATAATGATTAATAAAAAAAAAAGATATGGTATGGACTAGCCTTGTCATGTAGAACAGCCCGTCAGGAGCTTATGCTTGGGACAGTCCGTCAGGAGCTTATGCCTGGGACAGCCTCCACTGGCTTATAGGTGGATCAGCCGGTCAGGAGCTCATGCCTGGGACAGCCAGCCAGGAGCTCATGCCTGGATAGCCTCTCACAGGCTTTCGTACATGGGACAGCCGGCCAGAAGCTCATCCTGGGACAGCCTTGAAAGGCTTTTAAGTGAAAATTGATTCGGATGATGACTGAGGTATAGACTTGGTTTGTCCAGAGCCAGAAAGAAAAGGTTAAAAATCATGTGATTATGAAAAAGAAATGAAAGATAAGACATGAAATAATTATTGAATAAAAGTATTTCACCTATTAATATATGATGATGCATCTCTTTTGACAAGACAGATAATTTATAGATATTTGAATTATTCTAAATATTGAATATTGAATTTTATGTTTTATTGTTTATCTTTATTTTCAGATTATATTATTATATCGGTGTGATATGAAAATTCTTATTGGGCTGTAAAGTTCACATCCCTTCATTTTTTTTTCCTCTCAGAGTTACAGAATGCTCATGATTGGCTATAGTTTGGATTGCGGGAGAGTAGATGAATAAATAGAATGTCATGATATCTGATTAGAGGATTGAAAGAATTTCAATTGTAATTATGCAAGTTTTACTAGTTATTATTGAAATTAGACATTATGGATGTTGAGGTGGTAAGGAATTAATTTTGGCCTTGCATATTTTTTAGGATTTACTCTAAGAAATGTATAGCCATCACATATCCGAACCGGCTGTTGGGTTCAGGACGTAATATGAAGTCTGCTAGAGCTGCAGGTATTCCTATCTTCCATCAGGGGGGGAGTTATGAGCTTACTGGTCATGGCTCTCTGGACTTGAATGCTCTTAATGATGATCCCAAAGGAAAGGCTCCTCTTCTACCTATACCTTTGGTGAGATCCTGGAAGGACCTCTTTTGTCACGCCCCCGACCCGAGATTGTGAATCGAGGGTCATGGCAACTGCCGCATACTCATAGAAAACTCTTCCCATAAGCATGCAAGGCATCTTATCATGCTATCCTAAAACAACAGTGGAATAATTAGTCAATAATTTAAATCCAAAAACATAATGACCTAAATTTTTTTTTTTTTAACATCTCAATAAATTCAACAATGATTCATAGGCCTTACATCAAATTCAATAAGACTTTCAACCTAAAATAAAAATATAGGGATTCTGCTTCTGATCACTCTTCCATTCATATCTTGTATCATCCTAATTCCTAAACATCTGTAAAAATAATAAAAATAGGAGGTAATGAGCTAGACAGCCCAGTAAGCAATGATCACTTTTCAACAGATTTCATCAAGCATTTAAGTAAATCATCATTTATAGAAAATAAGCATATAGAGTTCATCAATTCAAAATTAATTTCAATTATGCAACATAATTCATGCCAAATTCATTTCTTTTTCGAAAATTCAAGTTTCTTTCGAGATTTCAATTTCTTTTGTTCTTTAATTCTTTTCGTCAACCATGAGCTATGACCATATTTTTTCTGTGGCAGGGTCATAATACCGCGTATCTGCTTGCGGTAGACTGCGAATCATCTGGCAGCCATGTCCTTTGGAACCGCTAGTCTCACTGGCGGTTTATCGTTGGTCTCTCTGGCAACATGTCGCTGGTCTCGCTGGCGACATAAACCCTTAGGACAATCAATTGCCAACGTATATGCCCCCATTGGCGGGGTCCTTTACATAGTCAGATTGTCAATTCATAATGTTTCTTATATCATAATTCTTCATAAATCATATTTCATATTCTAATTTCGATAATAAAATATATAATCATGTAGTATCGAAATCAATCAATGTAATGCATCATGAAATCAATATGTTCAATCATGCTTCATCATAACATTTCAAATAAGATATTTTCATAACAAAATACCATTCATCCAATTCATGCATCGTTTCACAAATCATGTCAGAAAAATACATTATAATTTGCCGATAAATCTAAAAAAAGTGAAACATTACTTACCTCGAATGCATTCCAATAAATCCATATAATTCTATAAATTTTTCTTACAAAAAATTCTATTCGTAGATCATATTGCGATATCCCATGATCAAACATCCACAATCCTATACAGAATCAATTTCAATAATTAGAAAGAATACGAATACCATATTTCAACAGTTTAGATTGAGTCCGATCATCTAATTTCATCTAATCAATATCTAATTAGGACCTAAACGATCCAAAGTTTGACTATCAGATCAAATCGGATTCGAAGTGATAGGATCGAGGTTTCTTCATCGATTTCATAAAATCAAGTAGAGAGAGATAATTAGAGGAGAGAGAATTTATGAGGTACAATTCGAATTGATCAGGTGACACAATCCAACATTATGATTGGTCCAATATCTCGATTGGTGAAATCAACATGATCAAATCAAGTCATGGCTAGATCAAAATCATGGATGATCAAATCTAAAGATTCATGGTCTGATTAAGGTGGGTGCCAGTACGCTGTCTGACAATCATGGATCAGGATTCTTCATTAGAATCATATCAGAATTATTAAAAAAAATTTCTTCATTTACTAACCTTTTTATAAAGAGAATCAATCAAGAGAGAGAATATTTTAGAGAGAGAAAATTCTAGAGAGAGAAAACTCATCTTGAACTCCTCAAACGATATGATTCAACAAATTTGATCGATTAGATCAAATCATGCTAAGATTATCATGTGGATAATTTAATAAAATTATAGAAATTAAAATCTTAAAAATACCTAATCTGATCAAAGTGGATGTCGGTATACCGTCCGACGATCATAGATCAAAAATCCATCACGAGGATCATTTAAATTTATCATCATTCTTCTCAAAATTCTAGAAATCTTAGGAGAGAGAAATAATCTAGAGAGAAGATTTTAGAGAGAGAAAGTAGAGAGAGAAAGTTCAATTCTAGAGAGAAAAAATACTAATTCAAGCTGAAGAGAGAGGGAAGAGAGAGAAACTCTCTTTCTCATATTTTATTATTTATATCATTATTTATTAATTAATTTAATATTTTTTTCTTTTCTTTTCTTTTCTCTCTCTTTTTTTTTTCTTTTTCTTCACAGAAGAGAGGAGAGAAAATCCTATTATTATTATTATATTATTATTATATTATTTTTCTTCTTCTTTTTCCCTTTTTTTCTTCTTTTTTTTCCTTTTTTTTTCTTTTTCTTTTTTCTTTTCCTCCTTTTTCTTTTCTTTTTCTTTTTCTTTTCCTTCTTCTTCTTCTTTTCTTCTTCTCTTCTTTTCCCGTGGGTTCATTTGGGCCGAAACAGGGGATCTTTGATCCCCTCATTGGTTGGCCGACCGGCGGCGCAGCCGGCGAGGGGATGGTCGGTGGCCGAAGGAGAGGTGATCCGACGGCAAGAGGAGATCAGACCGGTGGTCGGCGGTGACCACCGACGATGAAAAAATGGCAAAAAATAAGATTCTTCCGCAACAAAATTCAGTGACTTCGGTCGTCGGCGAGCGTGCACATCGGTACGAGAAGGAAGGGGGAGAAGAGAGGAAGGGGAGGAAGCTTACCTCCGACGTCGGTGAGGTTTTTCCGGTGAGAAATTGGACGGTACAGGGACGGTCTTCCACGGTGGATTTTCTGACGATTGCCACCATTTTGCCCCGGGATTCTTTGGTAGGAAGAAGGGAGAAGGGTCTCCCCTTTAAATAGAACTGGAGGAGAGGAGTTTGACTCCTCTCCGGTGAGGTTTTCGACTCTGATTAGGAGCCGGTCGGGAGAAGAAGACTTCCTGCGGGAGTCTTCTTCATTTTTTTTTTGTTTGGGCTTTGACTGGGATTCTGGCATGGGTTGGGCAGTCACATTCTTCCCCTCTAAAAAAAATTTCGTCCTCGAAATTTTTCTTGCTTGAGTCTTATAGTTTCTTACTTGAATCTCATCCACAAATATTTCAATAGTCTAATTCTTGATATGAATTCATTCTTTAATCATTTCATAAGAAAAAAGTCGGTATATTAATATCGATCTGAAATGGAACCATTCATTTTCTTATTTATCAAGATCAATATCTCAAAGATTTTCAATATTTCAAGATTTTAAAATTATGATATCATTTTCTATAAAAATTAATGTTCAATATCTCATGACTCAAATTAAAATCAAATCTATCTCTTGTGAATAGAAAAAGATCAATGTCTCTATTCTTGCATAAGAACTTCATTCATCATCATTTATTTATTTATTTATTTATTTTAAAATATTAACCACTCTTAATTTCAACTCATCATAAGATAGAAAAATATACTTCTATGAATCATTTGATGATATCCTAATCAATCAAAATTCAAAAATATATATTTTCTCTTATTTGTACTTTCAAAGGTTAAAGATTTATCATTTCAATCTCATTCTTGAACTTTTGATATTTTAATTCTCGATACAACTTCATCATTAAGTCATTTCATAAAGATCAATATCACCATTGTTGATTGAATCAATATCACTATTTCTAGTCATCAAAATTTTTTTACTTAAACCCTCAAAATCTTAAATATTCTAATTCTTGAAGCAAATTTTATCATTAAGTCATTCCATAATAAAAATCAATAACTCAAAAATTGATCTAAATCAAAACTATATTTTTCTTATAATCAAAATCAATATATCTTTTCTAAGCAAGTATATCAATTTTCTTTATCTAAACATTAGCAACTCTTAATTAATCGATTCATTATTAAATTATAAATAACTCCAATTCATCTTTTGTAGAACAATCGTCAATATCAATAGATAATCTCAATCTTTTTCATTTAGTCAGAGAAATAATAATGATCAAAAGAGTTCTAACTTCAAATTTCATTATACCCTGAAGATAAATATTTGAGCATAATAATCTAAGATCGAAATCATCATTCGATAAACAATCTCAAATTCTTTCTAATAAATAGAGAATTATAAAATTTAATTCTAGGATAGAGAAAATTTATCTCTAAATATTCTAATTCAAAAATCAAAAATCAAAGGTCCACTCATCCTAGAATTAGGATGCTAATTATTTTTGTAGCATAGTAGGTGGAAGCACCACTTTTAAAAATCACATTAGGATATCTAAAATAATTCAAAATTTTTAAATATTATTCTTTCTAATATCAATAAATTTCTTGTATCAAACTATAGCATCTATCATAATTCTTTAACTCAAAGGATCAACATTCCTGACTTACTCAAAGTAATCCATATTACCATGCTTCCGCTACGCACTCTGATCTAACAATCAAAATTTTTTAGCTTCACCAAAAAAAAAATTGATCAAATTATTTCTTTACCTTATAAGTAGAAAAGATCTAAAATTTCAAATTTCAATTGAAGTCAAAGATTAACTTTCGATTCTCATTCATACTTTTACTGGTGTATAATAATCTTGATTAACCCTTGAGTCCAATATCATATTTAAACTATCATATAGATGTATTATAATCAATATGAATCAAATCTTAATTCTTATATCAACTCAATTCGATAAATTTTCAAACCAAAAATCCTTATAAATCAAATCAATGAAAAAAATCCTTCGATGCTCCACCAAATTTGGACATAATCAGAATATATAAAAATTTTAAATCATTATTATTATTATTTTTAATTTCTATCATCAGGATCTTTAATATCTATCAAATATCTTTTCATAACAATCATACAAGCTTCAAAAATTAAATCTCCATTTAATAGTAGATTCAATTAGGGACCTCGTTAACAAAAGCAAAGGAACTCCTATCAATTCTTAAATCCAAAATTTCTAAATTATAAATTCACATGGATCCCTTAGTCTGAAATAAATATAAATCAGATCTTTTATCTTAATCTAAAGATATCATTTTTTTTCATTAACAACCTCAACAATAATATCAGAAAATCTCTTGATCAACTTAGATACGAAATCTTTAAATTGAAATTTCACACACATCATGTAGTCTTTAAGAGACATAATAAGATCCATTATCTAGATCTAAGGATGATGATTAAAGATTCCAGTATGATGAATATTCTACAACCTCATAATCGATTTCATCAATAAGAAATAGGGTTCTTTGTAATATCCTCAAATATACATTCATCCTAATATGTCACTTTATATATAATCCACATACCAAATTCAATTTCGATAAATATTCCAATCAAGCATCATAAAAAAATTTTCTTAGCCCATTCTGGAAATAACATTTTATTATCAAATCTTTATCTTGCCAATAATAGTCAACCTCTCAACTAGAAGTAATATCATAGTATTATTCTCACATCGAATTTGAACTTACGATTCACTTGAATAACCAATGATCAAATTAATAACCATAATGCACAATACAATTTTATGTCAATCTTTTTGTAATTACTTTCAATCAAGATCTAACTAATCATATCATGATCTATAGATTATCCATCATATTTCAAACTCCATATGTCATAATCTCTTGCGATCCTTTTATACATAATCTCAATGTTTAATCAAAATTTATAAATATTTCTCCCACTACAATCATCAAAGATCTACACCATAATATCCCTAGTGTCTATCCACTTACACCCATTCTATATCTGATTCTATGTTTCATAATTCATCCACTTATGCTCTGATACCACTATAATTGTCACGCCCCCGATCCGAGATTGTGAATCGAGGGTCATGGCAACCGCCGCATACTCATAGAAAACTCTTCCCATAAGCATGCAAGGCATCTTATCATGCTATCCTAAAACAACAGCAAAATAATTAGTCAATAATTTAAATCCAAAAACATAACGACCTAAATTTTTTTTCTTTAATGTCTCAATAAATTCAACAATGATTCATAGGCCTTACATCAAATTCAATAAGACTTTCAACCTAAAATAAAAGTATAGGGATTCTGCTTCTGATCACTCTTCCATTCATATCTTGTATCATCTTAATTCCTCAATATCTGTAAAAATAATAAAAATAGGAGGTAATGAGCTAGACAGCCCAGTAAGCAATGATCACTTTTCAACAGATTTCATCAAGCATTTAAGTAAATCATCATTTATAGAAAATAAGCTATAGAGTTCATCAATTCGAAATCAATTTCAATTATGTAACATAATTCATGCCAAATTCATTTCTTTTTTGAAAATTCAAGTTTCTTTCGAGATTTCAATTTCTTTTGTTCTTCAATTCTTTTCGTCAACCATGAGCTATGACCATATTTTTCCTGTGGCAGGGTCATAATACCGCGTATCTGCTTGCGGTAGGCTGTAAATCATCTGGCAGTCATGTCCTTTGGAACCGCTGGTCTCGCTGGCGGTTTATCGCTGGTCTCTCTGGCAACATGTCACTGGTCTCGCTGGCGACATAAACCCTCAAGACAATCAATTGCCAACGTATATGCCTCCATTGGCGGGATCCTTTACATAGTCAGGTTGTCAATTCATAATGTTTCTTATATCATAATTCTTCATAAATCATATTTCATATTCTAATTTCGATAATAAAATATATAATCATGTAGTATCGAAATCAATCAATGTAATGCATCATGAAATCAATATGTTCAATCATGCTTCATCATAACATTTCAAATAAGATATTTTCATAACAAAATACCATTCATCCAATTCATACATCGTTTCACAAATCATGTCAGAAAAATATATTATAATTTATCGATAAATCTAGAAAAAATAAAATATTACTTACCTCGAATGCATTCCAATAAATCCATATAATTCTATAAATTTTTCTTCCAAAAAATTTTATTCGTAGATCATATTGCAATATCCCATGGTTAAACATCCACAATCCTATACAGAATCAATTTCAATAATTAGAAAGAATATGAATACCATATTTCAACGGTTTAGATTGAGTCCGATCATCTAATTTTATCTAATCAACATCTAATTAGGATCTAAACGATCCAAAGTTTGACTATCAGATCAAATCGGATTTGAAGTGATAGGACCGAAGTTTCTTCATCGATTTCATAAAATCAAGTAGAGAGAGACAATTAGAGGAGAGAGAATTTATGAGGTATAATTCAAATTGATCAGGTGACACAATCTAACATTACGATTGGTCCAATATCTCAATTGGTGAAATCAATATGATCAAATCAAGTCATGGCTAGATCGAAATCATGGATGATCAAATCTAAAGATTTATGGTCTGATTAAGATGGGTGCCAGTACGCTGTCTGACAATCATGGATCATGATTCTTCATTAGAATCAGATCAGAATTATTAAAAGAAATTTTTTCATTTACTAACCTTTTTAGAGAGAGAATCAATTAAGAGAGAGAATATTTTAGAGAGAGAAAATTCTAGAGAGAAAAAAATTTAGAGAGAAAAAACTCATCTTGAACTCCTCAGACGATATGATTCAACAAATTCGATCGATCAGATCAAATCATGCTAAGATTATCATGTGGATAATTTAATAAAATTATAGAAATTAAAATCTTAAAAATATCTAATCTGATCAAAGTGGGTGTCGGTATACCGTCCGACGATCACAGATCAAAAATCCATCACGAGGATCATTTAAATTCATCATCATTCTTCTCAAAATTCTAAAAATCTTAGGAGAGAGAAATAATCTAGAGAGAAGATTCTAGAGAGAGAAAGTAGAGAGAGAAAGTTCAATTTTAGAGAGAGAAAATACTAATTCAAGCTGAAGAGAGAGAAACTCTCTTTCTCATATTTTATTATTTATATCATTATTTATTAATTAATTTAATATTTTTTTTCTTTTCTTTTCTCTCTCTTTTTTTTCTTTTTCTTCACAGAAGAGAGGAGAGAAAATCCTATTATTATTATTATATTATTATTATATTATTTTTCTTCTTCTTTTTCCCCTTTTTTTTTCTTCTTTTTTTTCCTTTTTCCTTTTTTCTTTTCTTTTTCTTTTTCTTTTCCTTCTTTTTCTTTTCTTTTTCTTTTTCTTTTCCTTCTTCTTCTTCTTCTTTTCTTCTTCTCTTCTTTTCCCGTGGGTTCATTTGGGCCGAAACAGGGGATCTTTGATCCCCTCATTGGTTG
Source organism: Elaeis guineensis (assembly GCF_000442705.2). Classification (NCBI taxonomy): domain Eukaryota; kingdom Viridiplantae; phylum Streptophyta; class Magnoliopsida; order Arecales; family Arecaceae; genus Elaeis; species Elaeis guineensis. The sequence goes on along the minus strand of NC_025993.2, from coordinate 15,067,627 downwards.
GCCGGCCGGCAGCGCAGCCGGCGTGGGATGATCGACGGTCGAAAGAGAGGTGATCCGACGGCAAGAGGAGATCAGACCAGTGGTCGGCGGTGACCACCGGCGACGGAAAAATGGCAAAAAAAGAAGATTCTTCCGTAACAAAATCCGGCGACTTCGGTCGCCGGCGAGCGTGCACATCAGCACGGAAAGGAAGGGGGAGAAGAGAGGAGGGGGAGGAAGCTTACCTCCGACGCCGGCGAGGCTTTTCCGGCAAGAAATTGGACAGCACAGGGATGGTCTTCCGCGGTGAATTTTCCGACGATTGCCGCCATTTTGCCCCGGAATTCTTTGGTAGGAAGAAGGGAGAAGGGTCTCCCCTTTAAATAGAACCGGAGGAGAGGAGTTTGACTCCTCTCCGATGAGGTTTCCGACTTCGATTAGGAGCCGGTCGGGAGAAGAAGACTCCCTACTCCCTACGGGAGTCTTCTTCATTTTTTTTTTTTTTGTTTGGGCTTTGGCTGGGATTCTGGCATGGGTTGGGCCGTCACATCTTTAATAGCCCATCTTCCTCCGACCACTTTGGAGTCCCTCCTCGACTTGGTGTTAACGCCGCTACTGCCTCTTCCAGTGCTATGCAGAAGCCCATCTCACCTTTTAATTCAGCTAGTTTTTACTCCAGGAAACCAAAAAGATTCAGATTGGGTGCCTGCTTCAAGTGCGTGGAACTTGGGCATTCCAAACGTGAATGCAGAAATGCTCTGGTCTGCTTCCTCTGCCGTGGCATTGGGCACTTGTCGCACATTTGCAAGGCTGGGAAAAGGAGGATGGAGGATGTGAGAGGATTGTTCATTAGGGGAAGACCGGAAAAGTACAAGGTATTTCTCCCAACAGAACAAACACATCTCCAGCGCTACTCTGAGCTTTCCAATGCCGGTGTTATTCAAATATGCTCCCCCCGAAGTGGAGTCCGACCGCCTGGTCCTGCTCAAATCCACGCTGCTCTTCGGAGGTTTCATCCAAGCTTTGATTGGAATCCCGTTGAGTTGGGATTCAAATCCTTCCTAGTGCTCTTCCCCAGTCGTTCTCTCTTGGTTAGAGATCATAGGCAAGGTATCATGCATGACCAAATGTTCACCTTCTCCATCAAGCCTTGGTCTTATAGGGATGAAGCAATCCCTCATAATCTACACATCAGAGCACACTTGGAGCTCTTTGGGATTCCGCCTCATGCATGGGACGCAGAGTCAGTAAGAAGAGTTATTTCTAGCTTTGGACAGCTTGAAAGGGTTGTCCCAAGTACATTGGTAGGAAGAAACCTATCCACGTTTGAGGTGTTTGCTTTTTGTGAAAGATTGGAGGACATTCCAAACTCTATGCTCGTAACCCTTGGAGAAGCTACTTATAAGGTGTTAATCACTATTAGAAGCGCCTCTTTTGGGAGACCTTTGCCTCCAGGAAGTGCTCCAAGATCCGACTGGGAGTCAAATTGGCATCCGAATGAACCCTTGTTCCCTCCTCACGATGTCTCTGATGTGGGCCAGCATTTTGGTGACGATTGCGCAACTGACAGTGGCACTACTAACACTCCCTCAGCTGTAAACTTCATAGCTGATCCTTCTTCTTCCCACCAGGGGCATCAAACTTTGGGGTGCCAAATTAATGCAGAACAGATGATCAAAAATCCTGCGGATGATGAAGCCAATCAGAGCTTGGTGGATGTAACAGAGGACTCCAATCCTCCACCGATCCTTGCCGATCCCTCCTCCCACGTTATAGGTGAGACTATCAACTCTTCCTCCCTTGTCCTCTCCGATCCTTCACCCATAGCCGATGAGTGCATTGAAGTGCCGCCACCGGTTCAGATGGTTGGACCGGGATATCTTGAGCTGGGTGTTGAACCGGAGCGAAGCTCGGAAGGCCGATCCCAGGCACTACCAGATCAAAGCGCTAAACCGACTTTGAATCTCCCGCCAAATGCGGAGCAGTCCGAGAAGATTAATGGTCTGGAAGATCTCATACCTTTTGTCAGTCCTGCTGCAGCCGAAAATATTCATTGTAACGGTGATGCCCTGTCATGCATTGCATTGATCTCCATGGATAATACCCCACACTGCCCCATATATTTCATCCATTTCTCGCTTGTAACCCCAACCCATATGGACCCCATTGCAAATCAAGTTCGGGCCATTGTCCTTTGTGGAGAGAAGGAAACAGCTGAAGTCCAGTCTAAGTGGGTCCCTGTAGATGTGGAGAACGGAGAAGCCAATGAATCAATTGAGACTCCGCAAACTAGGAGCCAGTTTCCCTAAGAAGCTTTGTAGGCTCACTGAAATAAAGGCAGTTGGTGCCATTAAGGAGGCTACTGCAAAGCTTATACCTGCTAGATGGAGAAAGAATGCACCCAAGATCAATAAGGCTTCCCTTGACGATTCAAGACCCCTTAGCTCGATCGCACATGAGCTCTTATTGGATTGGGGGAGAGCATGTGGCTTCTCTTTCTCGGAAGCAATGGCCAAGGAAGTTGTCAACACGCTATTGGAGTTGGAGAAGGACAAGGCGGATGCCCAAGTCATCTAGCCTCAGTTCCATCAGGTGTTGGTTATTGTTTGTTGTTCTTATTTCTTCCATGCTTTTCTCCTGACTGTCCGTGTGCTTTGCTTAGGTTTTTGTTTGATTTGTTTCTCTATTTTGGATTCTTAGCGTGCTTCGTCTTTGCTTTACTTCATTGTGGTCTTTTGTGGGCCGTTTGGGGCTGTTCTTATGCGGGCCACGCTGTTGCCATGGAATGAATGCTGTTTTGCCCCGCCTTGTGTTTTGGTGCATCATCTATGGTCCGGCTCCTCTTCTTCATCCTCTCTTTTGGTTTAATGGAGCTGTATGTTTTTTTGCTTGGCATTTGGCACTAAGGAGAGGGCCTACACGTCAAGATGGATTCATTTCCCAAGTTGTTCATGACTGCAAAGCACCTCCACCGAGTTCTCTTGTACATTATCATGATCATTGTTACCTGGAACGTCCGTGGAACTGGAGCACCGGTCAAAAGGGGTGCAATTCGTGATCTTGTTTCCTCAGCCCAATGTGAAATCATTTTGATCCAGGAGTCTAAAGTGGCTTCTCCTTCCCATTTCTACCTTCGTTCTTTAGGGGGTTCAAGACTTGATGAATGGGTGTTACGGGGGATACCATAAGCACCTCGGATTTGCATTGTATTGCAAGGCATTTCAGGCTCTTGGATCGTCAACACGACCACTAATTGTCGTATGAGCTGAGGAGGCAGTCTCCCTACTGAGTTGAGGCATCCGCGAAGTCCAACATGTGCATGAGCTGCCTCAGCCGACTTATCTCTTCATTGCGTGCGATAGCTATCCATCCCGAACAGATAATAATCCGACGTAACAATCTCCCCTAATCTCGTGGGAACAATGAAAGGCTGAATTATCCCACCCACTATGGCAAGTTCAATGATCCGACAATCTCGAGATCGCACGATTACACAGCTATACAATCAGTTGTCCGATATCCTTCTATATAAATAACCAAAACCCCGAGGACTCGAGTTAAATCAAATTTCTCTCAGAAAACTCATTGCTGTCTCCTTTGTTCTCTATTTTTCTGACTTAAGTGTTGGAGAATCCTCACCGGAGCCATAACCTTCGATTTGGGACTTGTTTTGTAGGTTATTCCAGCGCCAATATCCCAGCATTAGGATCAGATGTCTGATTTCCGACCTCAAACGTCCGTCTTCTGATCTCGATCGATTTGAGCAATAACAGATAGAGGAAGGGGCCTACATTCGCATTCAAGCTCCAAGATGGACATCTTTCTGGCTTTCCAATGTCGCTGCTTTCCGACAGGTGGCCAGTCAAGCCGATAATCAAGCTCAACTACTAGCACTGAAAGTCCCTCCACTGGCTCAACCGATCCTCTCGACACTAGTCACGACTGACCAATTTGGTAAGCTCTTTCAGCAGGTTCAATATTTGACGACCACAATTCAAGCGTTCCATACTTTTCTTGCGCCCTTCCAAGTAGCACCACAGCCTCCCCAGACTGTCCCTGCACCCCCCACGATGGTGCATCACATTGTTCCCTCAGTGGTGTTGCCTGTGCCTTTCACAGTGGCGCCTCCACAGAACCTTGCTTCAATTGTGACTTCGTAACCACTACCTCAACTAGAGCCGCAGACGCTTCTTTGAAGTCTGGGGAGGAGACTGACTGATCAGAGTCATCCTAGGGTCTAGCAGCCGGCCCAACGATGATCTCCAAGCCCATAATTGGGCTATGACTTAATCTCTGGATGCCGATCTCTTCTGTTCTCCGAGGCTGGTACCGTCCATGAGGCTGACTTCGAAAGATGATTCCAGAAGCTCGACCAGCAGTTAGTCCAAAAAATAAAAAAAGCTCTCAATAATAATGGCTCCTCGGTACTGCCCTACGAAGAGTATAACAGCCAGCCGCCCTTCATCCTGAGGATTGTGCAGGAACCACTCCCTCTGCACTTTAAGTTGCCTCAATTGGAGGTCTACGATAGAACCACCGACCCCATCGATCATGTAGAGACCTTCAAAATAGCCATGCTCCTTCAAGGGGCATCAGACGTAATCCTCTGTTGAGCATTCCCTCCAAACCTTAAGGGAGCCGTTCGACAGTGGTACTCAAATCTGAGGCCGACATCAATCTATTTCTTTGAAGATCTGTGCTGGTCTTTCATCGGTCATTTTATCAGCAGCCAACGATAGTAGAAGCGGTCGACTACCTCCACCATCAAGCAAAAGGAGGGTGAGTCGATCCGCTCCTTCATAAATAGATTCAATTTGGCGACTTTGGAAGTCCAAAGCTTAGACCAGTCGACCACGATGGCTGCAATGATAAGCGGTCTATTGAAGAACGATTTGAAAAAGTCGTTAATAAAAATTTATCCTCGGGATCTCCTAGATATGCTTGTTGGTGTGGAGAAGTATGTTCGTATGGAAGAGGCCTTTGCTAATGATACTCCTATCGATTCAGCCATGGCAGGACTTAGCAAGAAGTGCCATCCGAGGTGAATAAAGAAAAGCCACCTGCGCTCTCGATCTTCGCCCCCGAGATGGAATAATGGGGGTTGAGGTCGTCGATCTCGAAGTTCCCCGAGAAGGATTCGGTGACTATTACCGCAGGTACAAGCTCGCCGCTGGCACACACTATCTCTCACACGAAGATGAGAAGAGCTAGATGTCATAGGCACGAGATTGCCACAGGCACACAACGCTACTCGTAAGAAATAGCTAATTAAATGCTAGAAGAAGAATAAAAAAGACAACATATGGCCAGAGTAATCATTTCAATAGCATTCCTTCCGCCTGAAACATCATCTCAGACTCAGAAATAGAGTAGTGTTGAGATGGCTATTATGATGCCTCAGTTATGCTAAAATTGAGCTACCTAGAACATCACTCATACTAAGCTGAACAGTGCTGATCTAAGCATTTGACTGTGCTAATCTCTACGAGCCGAGCAAAGTGTGTGCTGTACTGTTCACTATGAGCCGAGCAAAATTTATATAGAACTCACAAATTCAAATTTAAAGACAAAAGCAAAGCAATTCATTTTATTAAAGTCTTTACAAAGAAAAAAATGATACATGCTTTACAAAAAGAGGACAATTGCTCCAGACAATGTCTTATGAGCAAGAGAAGAAAATAAGGAAGGTAAGAAGAAGAAAAGGGGGACAGGAGAAGATAGAGAAGAAGATAAAAAAAAAGGATAAGGAGGGATGTCCCATTGCAATCGATGGAATATTAGATTGATCAGGTGAGTTGGTTCGATCTTCGTCCATCGGGGACCTCATCTCCATACCATCCAAGTGAGCTGATTCAATCTTTATCCGTCGAGGCCTCCACCTCTTCATCGGTGTCGCCAGCTTCTATGCCATGAAGTTCTAGATATGGTATTATTTTCTACAGACGGGCCTTGCAATCGTCGAAGCCCTGGATAAAAGTGGGGGCGGCGATGTCGAGCATCTTCCTTTTGAACGTCATAGAGTTTTAAAACTTTGCAATGTAGTTCTCCTGGATTGCAGGCAAAATGTGCTCGGGCGGAGGGGGAAGCATAGCCGCAGGAGGTAAAGGAGGGGGAGTCTCACGGGAGGAGGATGCACTAGCCCGTCTAGCTCTCTCTCTTTCGTGAGCTAGATACCTCCAATGGGCATCTCTTGCAAAAATATTTTACTCTCTCACTCGTTGCTTGATTTGCTCTAAGGATGGTAGATTCGAAAGTAAAGGCATAGCAGCAGTTGAAGAAAAGGACTCCTTGCCATAGAAGGAGAAGTGGAGATCTCTTTGCTCTTTAGTTCCCTATTTATGGGCACTAGCAATCGCATTAATCATCAATTGGTGCTTCCCAGGAGTTAATGCCCAAGCTGTTAATGATGCACTTCCTCCAGAATAGGAATAAATCCCTACGATACTTCGTAAAATAAAATGGACCCATATGGCATATTTTCTCAGACCCTATGCCGTTTTTCAGGTATAATTTTATCGAATGAAGTCATCAACCGTCATTCTTCATAATCATCCGCATTTAAGAGAGCAAAATGAGGTAATCATTCAAAATTGAATTATCTTGAATTGAATTACCTCATATCGGCTTAAGTAAATCCACTATCCAAGGTTATTTTTTTCAAATTTTCTTACAAATAATCCCAAAGAGATAAAAAAAATATATAAAAATTATGAGGTGGTGTCTGGATTTGAGGTGTCGGTCGCTGAGACATCCGCTGTGATAGGATCTCAAATTTCATCAAAAAAATTCAAGTCCAGACTCGAATATTTGGCGACAATTCGGGCTCGAATAGACTGCCTTCCAGCATCATAGGCATCAGTGGAGTATTCAATCCTTTCTTCCTCATATTTTTTAAAGGCCCGAAAGTCCTCCACAGCCTAAGAAGCGGCCTTGGCTATTTGCTTCTCTTCAGGCCCCAGGTAGACCTTCAGCTCTTTTATTTTCTCAAGCAGTCGAAAATTCTTCTCGATGGCTTTCCTCAACATCGCCTCAGCATCTTCGGCTCTCCTCTTGGTGGTGTCGGCTCTCATGGAGACTTCATCGATCTTATTCTCGATCTTCTCTCTTGCTCTTTTGAGCATCTCAACTTCGAGCCCAGACTTCTTTGCCACTTTGGCCAATTCACGAGAACTTTCAATATACCCATTCCAGTAATGAGCGAGCTGGTAAGTAGAGAAAAAATTCATAAGTAAAAAATGAGCATATAGTAGGTGCTAAGTGAGAAAATCTCAACATACCCGGATAAAGCAATCCACGGCTCCTCTCCTCATCTCCCTTTGAAGGATGCCTAGTAGCTTGTTCGCATTGGCAGGGAGGAGTAGTCGGAGAGTAGCTTGCTTGCAAGTGTGGGATCCCTTAGCGTCGATGCCTCAAGCTTCAACCTAGATGGTGCAGTTCCAAACGCACTGGCAACCTCGGTGGGAGCCTCGTCCGAGGAAGGCTCGACTATGGGTGAAGCTCGTTAGGTCAGAGAACTGAAAGGGGCGGGTAAGCTTAGAATCACCTCCTCCAGGCTTTGCTTTGCATGACCCATCCAGTAACCTGCAGCATCAGAGATGTTCTACAACCATCATGGAGATCCAATTGTAAGACAAACAAAGCTAGAAAAATTAAGACCAGAATAGCTTACTCGCATACCTTGATGAGCAACTTGGTTGATACCGACATTAAACAATGTCTGAGCCGACATAGCTCCTTCAACTCTAGAATCTTGAAACCCCACAGACCTACCATCTCCTGCTCTAGAGTCTTGTTCATTGAAGGCTCTTTTAACGAAGCCTCTTAAGGTTCACCTTAGGCAGTAAAGTTTCAGTCTTTGCCTGATGTTTATAAGACGAAGAAGAACCTTGGCTTCTAACCATGCACGGTGGATGGCATATCCAGAAACATCAAGCAAAATTCATTTTTTTTTCTCCATGGAGTCACATACTACCATCCGTGCGAGTCAGGATGCCGCTTAAGGCTGAAGAGAAAGTAGAAGAATATGACGTTCGGCACGAACCCAGCAAGCACACATATCACGGTGAATCAGCAGATATACCGCCATGCATTCGGGACCACCATGCATGGCGATATTTTGAAGTATTAGATGAGCACTACGAAAAAGGGGTGGAGAGTAAGCCTCAGTCCAGCCCGAAAACACTCCTTATAGAAGCCCATACATCTCGGAGGCAGATGGTAAACTCGATCATCTGGTCTCGAGACTTCAAGCAGAAATGCAGGAGATATTTGGTACTGCTCATGCAGCATAATTATATCTTGCTCTGTCATTTCTGACTGAAAGCCCCGCAGCACAAAGTTAGGCTCCGTGGTGGCCATATCTCTCTCTCTCATGTAGAAAAGTCACAAAAAGATAAAGAAGAGAGAAATTTGCAATGGAAGGAGAAGGTAACTGCACCTCTACAAGGTCTCTGTCTCATCCTGTTTGGGGATTTTAAATAACCTCAGACTCGAACGGGACCACCAAAAGTCGCACTTTGTCTGTGCAATAATTGCAGGTGACGTACACCATCGAAGGACTAGCATACGTGTGATGCATGGAGACTGCAAATGGATATGATTGCTGTCATCTTTATGATAGTTAATGCCAGCAGTAGGCGAATCGCACTTTATGCCACTTTCGAAGGGGTGCATACAGACGTGCGCTAGCTGCTCCCACACAGAGGCAATTCAAATTCCAACCTTCGACATGTATAGAAATTCACCCTGGATCATAATGAGAATTATAGTCTCTTGCGATTCTAATAGTAACTTGAGTCAGCTCGAATTTTAGCCCTACCTTTAGCTTGGCTCGTGCCTTGCTTAAAGCATAATAGGCTAGGTATTCGCCTGGACTATGACTTTAGTTTTTGTAGTTATAGTCGAGGGCCGAGCACACATTAAATTTTTTCACATATTTAAAAAAAATGTATGATTCATATTTATCAATAGAAGAGGATTACATTTATTCCTGTGAAGATTTTATTATAAGACCAAGAACTTTGGAGCACAAAAAAAAAATCAAAAGAAGAGGAGAGCATAAATCATTCTTCAAGGAGATTGCCAGGGCAATCGTCTGTAGGATGGTGTTCCTCAGCGTAGATGATGCTTTCGACTTAGATGGCTGCATCGGTCTTGTCTGTCTATCTGAAAAGTAGGCTGTCATCGTGAACCTTGATAAGTTATCAAACAACACCACCGGCAAATTCTTATCCAAACAATCAATTCGAAGCTGCTAAATGAAGTTAGGAGGAAGAGCACTTGGGCAACGGACTTGCACTTCGCCCATTATGACCTATCAAGTCCATATCAACATCCCTCAGGCGGCCTGATTGTCGTGGTCGGCTCGACTCATAGTCAGGCTGAATGTATGTTCCGACCTTTGGTCGAAGGATCAGCTGGTCGACCTCTAGACACATTCGATCCTTATTTGGCTGGTATAATGGGATAACCTCTGGTCAGCATATAGGTCAGTTAGACTTCTAAATCAATTAATCTATCCAAGCCTTGGTTGGAAAGCTATCAGTCCCAATTCTTAGTTGGCATGCCACACTCTCTGATCTTTCTTTGGAAGCAGATCAACCAAATCCAGATATAAAAGGCAGGCACTAACTAGACAGCTGTCATTCCTATCTAAGCGTAACTGCCTGATTTGAAGAATCATGCTGGAATATCCATTTGATCTAAGAAATCTTGCCAATATAACCATCTAATTTGGAGAATCACGATAAAATCATTGCACAAGATTCGGTCGATCAGTCTTCCAAAATGGTTACATGACTGTCTTCTCTATAAATATCCAAACCCCAAAGACCCAAATAAGTAATCCATTTTCATTAAGCTCAAAACTCTGCTTCTCTGTTTGCGCATTCTGATTGGAGTGTCGGAGGGTTCTTGCCGGAGCACCATCCTCTGGTCTGAACCTTTTTGCAGGTTGTTCCAATGCTGCGTTCCTTTATCTTTCAGTGTCAACCAGAAACCAACCACAATAGGTAAAGGAAGGGCCGAATCTCTGGTCCTATAGAAGAAGTAGACAAATTAAAAACTTCCAATGATGGCTCCACGTAGAACATCCTCTCGATGAACCAATGCCTCCACTTCCTGACAGGTGCAAAATGAAATAAATCATTCTGCCTCTGCACCTCCGATGGCGGAAGTTCCCACACTAGTACAGCAGCCCACAGCGATGATCGTGGAGCAATTCAACCTGCTTTTTCAGCAAGTGTAGCAACTCACGGTTGTTATTCAGGTAGCGATTCAACCTCCATCGATATCTCAGCTGGTGACTCAAACCCAAATCCCCTTAGCCTAGCGAATGGCGGCAGATCAGACCTGAGAACCAAGGAGACAACGGTCTCCGAGTTCTCCATCGGGGCATGATTCAACCCCCAGCCAACGATCACCTCCATGCTCTGAAGCACATACTAACTTAGATATGGAAGTCGAGCAAAGACTTCGAGAAATAGATCGAAAGATCCAGTGGATTTGCAACATCCCGTCAGCATCATCTGATGGGTTCGATTCTAAACCACCTTTTGTGTTTAATTCTAAACCACCTTTTGTGGCAAGCATTCTCCAGGAGCATATCCTACCAAACTTTAAGATTCCTTAGCTAGAGAGCTATGATGGGATTACAGACCCCATCGATCATATCAACTACTTTCGAGCAGTTATGCTTCTTCAGGATGCTTCTGACACTATCCTGTGCCAGGCCTTTCCCTCTACTTTGAAGGAGGCGGTCTGACATTGGTATTCCAATTTGAAGCTAATCTCTATTCACTCTTTCCAATAGTTGAGCGAGGCCTTTGCTGCTCATTTCATTACCAGCCGATGGTAGCAGAAGTATTCGGACTACCTCCAAACCATCAAGCGAAAGGAGGACGAGTCCATTCGATCCTATGTAGCTCATTTCAATAGAGCTATGTTGGAAGTCTGCGATCTAGATCACTCGATCGTAATGTCCATCTTGAAGAGCGAATTATTGATGGATAACTTTAAAAAGTCGCTGTTGAAGATTTTTTCCTAAAATTTTTTGAAAATATTGGCTCGAGCAGAGAAAATACCTGATTAGAAGATTCTTTGATAGAGGAAACCGTCCGAGCAACCCTCGTTGTAGGAAATCAAGAGCAGAATGGGGCTCGCTCATCCAAGCAGAATAGTAGAAATTGCCACTGCTCAAGGTCTCCATCGAGGAGAAGGAATGTTTTGCCGAGGAGGAATCATTCACCTCCAAGGTGATTTGGTGATCTCACTCCATTGAACACTTCTAGGAGAGAGATCTTGATGGAAGTACAAGCCAAGCTGCCTCCACCTCCAATGATGCAAACAAATTCGGGGCACCGCAATTCAGACAAGTATTGCATGTATCATCATGACCATGATCATGATATTGAGGATTGTTACCAACTTAAGGAGAAAATTAAGCATTTGATCCGAGAAGGGAGGCTAGATCGGTTCATCTGATGACAAGATCCTCCATGCCGATATTCTCCAAGGGCTGGACAGTAGTAGCAGGGACAACCCGCAATTCAGCAGTGACAGCGCCAGCCTTCTCAGCCTCAACCTCAACTAGCTCCAGCACAACCACAAGTTGAGGGACAGACGATAGTAGAAGATCGACCCCTGCGAGATGAAATTAACATGATAACTGAGGGATCGTTTGGATTGGTAGAGCCGCATACGGTAAAGAAACCTTGGCTCAAAGAACCAATAGTCTTCACTGAACAAGATGCTGAAGGTGTACAAACTCCGCACAATGATGCGGTAGTTATTCCTACTAGTATCGTTGACTACAATGTACACTGTGTTTTTATTGATAATGGAAGCTCAATCGAGATTTTATAATTTACTGCCTTCACTATAATGGGATTTGTACTAGAACAGCGAAGTAAATTTAGTACTCCTATCCAAGATTTCTCTGGAAGTTCGATAATTCTGGAGGGAACTATAAGACTGCCTCTTACGGTGGGAACCAAACCCAGACAAGTGACCATCCATATTGATTTTCTTATGCTTAACCTACTATCAGCCTACAATGTAATTCTTGGCCAACCAAGTCTAGGGGAGCTGAAGGTAGTAGTGTCAAGCTACCATTTAATGATAAAGTTTCTGATGGAGGTGGGAGTGGGACAAGTCTGAGGCAATCAAACCATGGCCCGACAGTGCTTTGCTGCTAAGTTGCGAACAGAAAAACAGCTGGCGGCATCCCAACCTAAACTCCCAATTAGGTTTGGATGCTCGTGATGATCTAGCTGAGGAGTATGCTCAGCCATCCAAGGATCTGGTGGAGATCCCTCTGGGGAAAGAAAATCCCCATCAAACTGTGAAAATTGGGTTATCCATAAATTAGATAACCAAAGCTCGGCTAACTGCTCTTTTGCAGAAAAATACAGACCTTTTCGCTTGGGCAGCGGTAGATATGCCTGGCATAGATCCAGAGGTGATGATCGATCACTTGGGGGTGAATCAAACTTTCCATCCTATAAAGCAGAAGAAGAGAAGCTTTGCCCTAGAGTGTCAAAAAATAATTACTGAGGAAGTAGACAAGCTCGTCAAGGCTGGTTTTGTCTGAGAAGTAATTTATCCTGACTGGCTCGCCAACATGGTGCTGGTCAAGAAGGCGAATGAAAAATAGTGTATGTGCATTGACTTTACTGATCTGAACAAAGGCTGCCCCAAAGACAGTTATCCTCTTCCTCGAATAGATCAATTGGTGGATGCCACTTCAGGGCATGAGCTCCTCACCTTCATGGATGCCTTCTCCAGTTATAACCAAATCTGGATGGCACTTGAGAATGAAGAGAAAATAGCCTTTATTACTGACTCTAGGCTCTACTGTTCAGGATAATATCTTTTGGACTAAAGAATGTAGGGGCGACATAAGAATACAGGGGCGACATACCAGCGACCAGTGAATAAAGTATTCAAAGATCAAATCTGTCGCAACATGGAGGTCTATGTGAATAATATGTTGGTACAAAGTCGAGCAACCCAGGATCACATAGTCAATCTCCAAGAAACCTTCAGCATCATGCATCAATTCCAGATGCGATTGAATCCCATAAAATGTGCTTTCAGAGTTAGCCCTGGAAAGTTCCTTGAATTTATGGTCTCCCGATGAGGAATCGAAGCGAACTTGGAGAAGATAAAGATGATTCTGGAGATGTCCCCTCCAAGAAATATAAAGAAAGTCCAGCGCCTCACCAGAAGAATCACTTCGCTTAATCTTTTTGTCTCTAGATCGGTTGAGAGATGTCTGTCTTTTTTTCAAACCCTCAAGCAGCCAAAGGACTTCCAATAGATGATTGAGTGTCAAAAAATATTTGAAAAATTGAAGCAATACCTCAGTTCAGCACCCTTACTTACAAAGCCCCAGTCAAGAGAAGAATTGCTGCTTTATCTTGCTGTATCTCCAACAACAATTAGTTCGATTCTTATTCAGAAAGAAAGATGAATTCAAAATTCAATATATTACTCAAGTAAAGTCCTTCAGGATGTAGAAACCAGATATATAAAGTTGGAGAAGTTAATATTTACTCTAGTCATCACAATAAAGAAGCTCCAATCTTATTTTCAAGCTCATACTATAATATTGCTTATAGATCAACCGATTAAGGCAGTCCTCCACCATTTGGATACATCGGGATGGGTTGCAAAATGGGCCTTGCAGCTCTTTGAGTTTGACATTAAGTTCCATCCAAGACCTTCAATTAAAGCTCAGGTCTTGATGGACTTCGTCCTTAAGTGCACCATCCCTGACGAGGAGAAATTGAAGGCTGCAAAAGGTAGCTCGGTGGTGCTAGAAGAACAAATAAATATGGATCTTGATCCTGAGGACCAGTGGATTCTTCATGTAGATGGATCTTTCAATTCATCAGAATCAGGAGCTGGGATCATTTTAACTGGATCGGAGGGTGATGTGGTGGAGTATGCTCTACGGTTTGAATTTCCAGCCACCAACAATAAGGTAGAGTATGAGGCATTGATTGCCGGCCTCAGACTTACAAAGGATGTGAGAGCCAAACACTTAAAGGTCTTCAGTGATTCTCAACTAATAATGAGGCAAGTCAAGGATGAATATGAAGCTCAGGAGAAAAATATAAAGAGGTACCTCGAAAAGGTGAAAGAATTGACCACATCTTTTTTAAGCTTTAATATCCAACAGGTACCTCAGATGCAAAATACACGAATGGATGCATTGTCAAAGCTAGCAGCCTCCATTCCGCCTGAATTCCAAATAGGCACTTACATTGAGGTATTGGGAACCTCCAACTTGGAGGAACCTCATGCCATCCAGCAAATTGATGAAGAGTCCTATTAGATCGACCCCTTGCTAAAGTACCTTAGATCGGGCGAATTACCGCTAGACAATCGAAAAGCTCAAAAAATCCACAATCAGGCTGCTCTCTATGTGCTTCATGATGACAAGTTGTACAAGTGGTCCTTCTCTCTTCCACTTTTGAGATGTCTACAACTATCTGAGACAGACTATACACTAGGGGAGGTCTACGAGGGAATATATGGAAATCATTTGGGCATGAAAACTCTTTCTTACAAAATCTTTCGACAAGGCTATTATGAGCCTTCGATGCAAAAAGATGCCTCAAATTTTGTTAAAAGGTATGATCGCTGTCAAAGAATTTCTAATGTTCAACATCAACTAGTGGTATCCCTTGCTCCCATCACCGCTCCATGGCCTTTTGCTCAGTGGAGAATAGACATTTTGGATCTCTTTCCTCAGGCCTCAGATCAACTCAAATTCTTCTTAGTGGCTATTGATTACTTTATGAAGTGGGTGGAGGCCGAGCCCCTAGCTCATATTACAGAGGTTAAGGTTAAAGACTTCATCTAAAAATCCATCATTTGCTACTACAGTCTCCTGAGGGTGCTAATAACTGACAATGGTAGACAGTTTAGTGGCTCTCGACTTCGAAAGTTCTGTGAAGACCTTGGAATTGAACAACATTTCACCTCAATTGGATATCCATAGGCCAATGGGGAAGCTGAGGTGATGAATAGGACTATCTTGCAAGACCTGAGGGTTAGACTCAATCGAACTGGGAGATCCTGGATGGATGAATTATATCATGTGATGTGGGCATATCGAATATTTCAGAGGATTTCGACTGGTGAAACTCCATTCAATCTTGCATTCGAAACTGAAGCCATTATACCAGTTGAGATTGGACTTCCTTCTCTCAGGATTGAGGAGTACAATGAGGACACCAACTCGGAATGGTTGTGAACCAACCTTGATCTGGTTGAGGAGAATAGAGAATGAGCTGCCATAAGAATGGCTTCCTACTGACAAAGGGTAGCCATATATGACAATTCTTGAGTCAAGTCTAAAAAATTTTGGGTTGGCAATTTGGTGCTATGACATGCTGAAGTCTCACAACCTACCGAGCAGGGAAAGCTATTGCCTAACTGGGAAGGTCTTTACCATGTAGATGAAGTGGTATGTCCCGGGTCTTATAAACTGAAGCAGCTTGATGGAACTCCACTCCAAAGATCGTGGAACTTAGTTAATCTTCGCATGTATTAGTAGTGATATTATAATTTTGCTGAAGTATACGCACAAATGAACTCTTCAATTTGCCAATGTCGGCACTTTCATATTTAAACTCGACCTCTGATTAGTCTTAAGATATTTAAACTCGAACTCTGATCGATCTTGAGATATTTAAACTCGACCTCTGATCGGCCTTAAGATATTTAAACTCGATCTTTGATCAGTCTTGAGATACTAAAAGCCTTTGATCGGCTTATATTTAAATTTAGTTTTATGACAGTCATATGAAGTCAGCATGATTTAGAAACTAGCAATATTAAAGAATAAAAATATGAATTCATGATTAAAAAAATTACTGCTTCATTCTGATGAAGAATATTTATAAGAGTCCAGTCAGCTCTTTGTCTGATATTAAAAAAAAAGAAGAGAGAGTGTAGACTACACAGATGGTGGGGCATCATTAGCTGGTTGTACTTCATCAACCTCGAAAAGTACCCCACCATCAAGATCCTCGACACATCGTACTCTACGGAGAATTATGAATTCGAGAAATACATAAGTATTCCCTCACTTCTTTTTTAGCTGCATTAAAGCATCATCTATGTCCATGTTGGGATTGAGAAGCTCGGATAGATCGAGTTCTGGATATAAAACTCGAACTGCATTCTGACAAAAGCTATAACCAAAATGACATCCACCAGCAAAGGCCGTATAGATCATCAACTGAGAACTATCTATTAGCTATTCATTGGAATGGAAAGAAGTAGCTCTTTCTCCTCCCATCAGAGATCGACCTATTGGTTCCTGCTCTTCCAATCGGGATTTGTAGCCATGGGTAATCGAAAGAGACTCTCCTAGGCTGATGATGGTTATTGGAGTAGTAACTTGGATACCTCACTGATGTACGTTCTTAGGAGCGGCGACTATCTTTTTGCTATCCAATACCTTTTGCAACTTTAAAATTTCTTCTCTAGCATTGCAGAGTTCATCCTGAATTTGTAATGTATGCTCGGATCTCATCCATCCAAACTTCCTGCACTTAATCAAGGACTCTAAGGCATGAATTGTTCCATGAGCAGAGTCAAACTGACAATGATATATAGTCAGTTTCATCGTCACATCCCAAGATTTCTTCTCTGCTACATCGAATATCCTCTATATCTCTTCAATTAATTGTGCCTTTTCGGCACTATGAGCTACAACTCCTCACCGAACTTCTTGTTGGAGTCTGCTAGCTTCTTTCTCGACCTCATCGAGTTTTTTTTGAACTTTTTGCAGTCTCTTTCTCCGATTGACAGTCTTTCTCTTAAAAAATTTAAGTTTTTTCTCTAAGCTCTCAATGTGATTTTTAATCTCGACTACCATCACTGGAGGAAGAGGAGCAGTCGGTAAAGGAGTAGCAGCTATCGAGGCGATGTTACAAATGTCATCCACCAAATATGCAAATAATTGAAAGCAGTAAATTCAAAAAGCTTATAATTTTATTTCATTAAATAAAAGTTTCTTACATAGATGGACAAAAAACAAACAAAGAAAAAAGAGAGGGCAAAAAGTACAAGTGTTTAATTTCTGACCTTCTCTTAGAGAGTCGTATCTGAAGGAGATTTTGAGAGACCTACGTCAGCAGTTGAAAAGGAGGGCAGTCGACAACTCTTTTTCTCGAAAGCAGGGAGCTCAGAGACAGTGCGGATTTTCTTACCATCTTCTTCTTCATCTTCATAGTCCAAGAAGGCAAGATCAAGCTTCGGATGCTCCTCTATCAGATTTCGACAGTCAGCTTAGCCTTCTTTGTGGGCCTGATGAAAAATCTTCTTACTGAAGGTCACGTGGCTATTGCGATATTTTTCAGATGCTCTAAATGCCTCGACCGCTCAAGCCATCTCCTCGACAAAAGCAGGTGATGCCTTGAATTTCTCAATGGAGGTGCGCCTGGTGTCTTGAATGCATTCCTCGATTCTTCTCTCCTCCTCTTTCTCCCCCTTCAGGGCAAGGGCAAGATCGGATTTCACCTGCTCGAGGGCTCCTTAGAGATGCTTGGCCTCAGCCTCCAGTTTCTTAGCTTTCATCCGAGCTACCTAGGTATCCATCTCAGCTTTCTTCTTAGCCTCTTGCGCCGGAGCCTCCTTGGCCAAGCGGTCTGATAGGATGACAAGAATATGGAGTAGCTACATTTCAAATTGACCAAATCAGAAGGAGCATAATGATTAAAAAGAAAAAAAGGGGTAACAGAATAAATGCCATACCTGATGGCCAATGGTCAAGGATAGCTTCCTCAGACCAAAAACGTTCATCTTGTCCATTTGCTCCAGCTTCATCGGAATGACAAAGTTTTCGATAGTTTCCTAAACTACTTTTCAGTCTTGAAAAAATAAGTCCTCTGGAGCATTGTCAAGAAGAACTTCATCATCGTCGGCCTTTTTGGAAGACCCATCCTAAGCAAAAGTCTTGAAAAACTGAGATCGCTTGACGATCTCTTCTCGAGAGTCAATGGTCAAGGTTGGAGTAGGTGTAGGTGTTGCCAAAACTATTCCAACCTTGAAAGAAAGTGCTTGGTTAGTGGACACAGTCTCTTGGTTGAGCTCGACAGACTTCAATTTTTTTCTTCTTTCGATCTCGATAGCCCATGTCTTCCTCTTCTGTGGAAGAGAGGTCTTCAATTTCACAATATCTTTCGCCGAGGGTTCCATCTCTACAATTGTTCAACAAATGTTAGGTTAGAAAGCTGTATATATATATATATATATATATATATATATATATATATATATATATATATATATATATATATATATATATATATATATATATATATAAAAGAGAAAGCATGAGTGACACCGCTCACTCCTGTGTTCACTAGAAGAAAGTCCCATCGAGAAGAGAGATTCATCAGATAAAAGCTCATCTAGATGAGGAGCATTACGATCCAGAAGATCACTAAGTCCTCTCTTTTTCTCAGCACTCAACTCTGTGGGCTTCAAAGATGAGGCTTCAATCTGACCCTAGTTCAGAATCCTCTAATCTTCTATCAAAGCACAAGAAATAAAAAAAAATGGCTCATCCATCCATGAATAGATGAGGGAGTACTAGAGACTAGGGGAGTGGCACCCCTCTGGCAGAAAACATACAGCCAATCAATGTATGGATGTTTTTTTAATGTGAAGAGAGCTCGGAAGAGAGGAATCGAAGGTCAAACTCTAGTTCGGAAGCAGAGGATAAGAAACCTTATGATATACCTAAAGAAATTTGGGGATAGAATAGAAAGCAATCCCGTAGAACCTAAAAAGCTTGAAAATAAATGGAAAGATGGAAAACTTGAGACCTGCTCGAAGATTTTTCTCGTACATCATTAATCGGCTTGGAGGTGGATCATGAACTTGAGCACTAGAATCAGAAAGTTCAAGGTGGAACTTGTCCGGAATGGAGTATTAAGCTCGGAGCAACTCTAGATCACTCAAAGTCAACTCGGATTGAATCTCTCTGGGTCTAGCCTAAGGATTGGTTTTGAACCTAAGATTTTTTAGATCCTTCATTTTCTTTCACATGGGACTCTCACTCACAGAATTTTGGAACTTGCCATGGAAGTAGAGACCTAAGAAGAAAAATGAAAGGAAGGAAATACCAAAGAAGAAAGTACGAAGGACTAACCTTCAAGTAAGAAATCGAAAGGAGGAAACTATCATCCGAGAGCTCTTCACACGGTGAAGAAAGAAGAAAATCTATCCGTGAGAACTTAGGAGCAAAAAAAAATGATGGAGGAGGAAAAGACTTCACAGATAAAACAGAATAAGGGGAGGTAAAATAAAAGAAGCCATCTCTTTAAATAGAAGGATGCATGTCTCTTGAAGAACGTCAAGTCAATATCAATTCCTAAAATGAGCCACACATCAAGCCTTCATTAGCTCAACAACTGATTGACGGTCTCCACATTTAATGCATCCCAGTAGAAAAGAGTGGCATCTGGAGTGGCATCCATACAGATTTTGAAAATTTCATCATTATTTTGATCATTTTTTTGCCTAAAAAACCACACCCAGATGTGTAGTTTAAAACGGCTTTTTACATCCCCACCATTCAAAATACCAGAATAAGTACTTCCATAGTCCGATCAGAGCTCAGACTAGGGAGTAGGGGGGTATCTGTTAGGAGTAATTTGAAATAGACCGATGATGTATAGAGACTTAAGCCTATTATGACCTATCAAGTCCATATCGGCATCCCTCAAGCAGCTTGATTGTTGTGGTCGGCCCAACTCATAGTCGCACCGAATATCTGTTCCAACCCTTGGTCGGAGGATCAGCTGGTCGACCTCCAGACACATCTGATTCTTATTTGGTTGGCATGATGGGACAATCTCTGGTCAGCATAACAATTACAGGCCAGTTAGACTTTCGAATCAATCCATCTAACCGAGCTTTGATTGGAAAGCTATCAGTCTCAATTCCTAGTTGGCACACCACACTCTTTGATCTTTCTTTGGAAGTAGATTAATCAGATCCAGGTATAAAAGACAGGCACTAACTGGCCACAGCTGTCATTCCTATCTGAGCATTACTGCTTGATTCGAAGAATCATATCAGAATATCGATCTAATCTAGAAAATTTCGTCAGTATAACTGTCTGATTCAGAGAATCATGACAAAATCATTGTGCTAGATTCGGTTGGTCAGCCTTCCAAAAATGATTACACGATTGTCTTCTCTATAAATACCCAAACTTCAAGGATCTAGATAAGTAATCCATTTTCATTAAGCTCAAAACTCTACTTCTTTGTTTGCACATTCTGACTTGAGTGTCGGAGGGTCCTCGCTGGAGCACCATCCTCCGACCCAAAGTTTTTTGTAGGTTGTTCCAATGCTGCGTTTCTTTATCTTCTGACGTCAATCAGAAACCAGCCATAATAGATTTCATGGATTTTATCTCTCATTTGAGTCTTGTGGATCTTGATTTAAAAGGAAGAGATTTTACCTGGTGTAATGGTAGAGAAAGATCTTCACTTGCTGGGCTTGACAGGCTCTTGTTATCACTTGAATGGAAGGATTCTTTCCCAGCTTGCTTCCAACAAGTACTATTGAGTGCAACCTCTGACCATGTGCCTATTGCCCTTCATTGTAACCTCAAATTTCAGATTTTTGGAGTCTTTAAGTTTGAGAATTGGTGGATAAAAGAGCCAAACTTAAGTGATGTAGTGATTTGTAATTGGAAGAAAATCATAGCCTCCCCAAATTTAGCTGAAGCATGGGTGGTGAACCTAAGGAGAGTTCGAGCGGCACTCAAGACTTGGTCTGATTAATTAAAAGAAATGTCAACAAGGAATTGAAGGAAAAAATTCTGCATGATGTTAATATCTTAGACCAAAAGGAAGAAAGTTGTGATCTCTCTCTGGATGAGTTGCAAACTAGGAGAATTCTTAAATAGTCTCTAGAGGAACTATACATCAAAGAAGAAGTTTACTGGAAGCAAAGAGCCAAAATTTTATGGCTCAAGGAAGGGGACCGACATACAACATTCTTTCATAAGGTTGCTTCGGATAGGAAAAGGAGGAACTATATTGCATCTCTCATGGATGATGGTGTTGAATTACAAAGTCAAGAAGAGATTTCAACCAAATTGCTCTCCTTCAAAAACCTATTTGGGCATTCTTTGAAGTCTTCCATTTCTATCAACTAGAACTTGATCTACGAAAATACTCCATGTCTTGATGATTTGACTAAAGATTTTAGCTTGGATGAGATTAGAAATGTTGTTTTTCCCTTTGGAGACATCAAGCCTCGGGCCCTGATGGATTCACTTTTGCTTTCTTCAAAAAGTTTTGGGACCTTCTTAGTGATGATCTCTTTGTCTTATTTGAGGATTTTCACAAAGGCACTTTGGATCTTGATAGACTCAATTATATCTATATCTCCCTCATCCCCAAGAAGAAAGGCTCTATCACAGCTCGGGATCTAAGATCAACCAGCCTTCTCCATAGTGTATTCAAAATTATCACCAAGGTCCTCTCCAAAAGGCTGGCCAAGTTCCTGCCTCTTTTGATTGATGAATAACAATCTGCTTTCATGAAGGGGAGAATGATCATTGAAAATTTTCTTTGTGCCAATGAGATAATTGCCCATTGCAAAAAAACCAGTGTTAAAGAAGTTCTTTGCAAACTTGATTTTGAAAAGACTTTTGATAAGCTTAATTAGGATTTCTTACTTGATGTCCTAGAGGTGAGGGGCTTTCCTTCCAAATGGATTTGTTGGATTTGGAGTCTCTTAAGCACTTCCTCTGTGGCACTTTTTCTTAATGATAGACCAAGTAATTGGATCAAATGTTGTCAGGGTTTGCGACAAGGTGGCCCATTATCCCCTGCCCTCTTTATTTTGGCTACTGATGTACTCTCTAGATTACTTAACATGTTGGCTTCCTTGGCTTGGTTAAAGGAATCAGTGAGAATGTTTCTTTTTAGGGTATCAAAAGTCTTTTCTTTGCTGATGACACATTATTGTTTTGTGCTGGGGATAAACAAAGCTTGATGGTTGTGAAAGCTATCCTCTTGGGTTTTAAGGGTGCTTCAGGTTTACAAATTAATTTTCATAAAAGCTTGATTGTTTGTATGGGCATGGATGATGTTGAAGCCTCTACTTTTGCAACTATGATGAACTGCAAGAAAGGGCAACTGTCGATTACCTATTTGGGCCTCCCTCTATGTGACAAGAGAATTCCTAAATAGTGTTGGTCCTCTTCTTGAAAAGGTCAACTCTAGATTAGCTTCATGGAAAGAAACATTCCTATCTTGGGGTGGAAGGCTAACTCTTATCAACTCCATTATGTTTGCTCTCCCCTCTTACTACATGTCTGTCTTTAAACTGCCAAAATGGGTGCTTCATCATATTGACAGGTGGCGGCATTCTTTTTTATGGAAAGGGCATGATAGTGTTAGTTGCTTCTACTGTCTTCTTAATTGGGACAATATTTGTCGGTCAAAGGAGCAGGGTGGTTTGGATATCAAAAACTTAGAGCAATTCAACCTTGCTCTTTTAGCAAAATGGGCATAAAAATTTACACTAGGTTCAAAATCTCCCTGATGGTTGCAAATCAAATGTGCTTATTATCGAAGGAGAAAGATGGGGATGAGAGTTAAGTGAAGAGTGAATAGGATGTCTCATGCTTGGAGAGGCATTTGCAAACAACTTTGTGCCTTCTAGAATTTCCTTTCCTTTAACCTTGGTAATGGATCCAATATTTATTTTTGGGAAGATAAGTAGGGTGCTTCAGTGCCACTCTCCTCTTTGTTTGAGAATCTCTATAGTATTGCTTGTAAGTCCAATTGCTCGATTGCCTCATAATGGTCTTAGAGGTCTTTGGCTTGACATATCAAGCTCAATGGATCTTTTTCCTTGTTCTAAAGAAGATAGTTGAAGTTGCTTCAAGCTAGTTTGGCCATCATCAAACCATCAAGAGTTGTGAATGTGCCTTAATAAAAACTCTCAAAAATTTAGTATTTACACTGTTGAATCCTACTATAAATTTCTTAACAGTGGAGGACTTGTTTTCCCTTCCTACAAAATTACCTAGAAAGCGGCTATTCCAAAGAAGGTGAAGGTATTTTTGTGGTTGGCTCTTCGCAACAAACTACACACTGGTGAGGTTCTCCAAAGAAAAGGTTGGTCAATTAGCTCTGGTTGTGTTCTTTGTGGGGCATCTCTTGAATCTATCTCTCATCTTTTGATCAAATGTCTGTTTGTGTGTAGTATTTGGACTATTCTAAAAATTCAGCTAAAGATATATGGGTGGCCGTCCAATCTGCATTGCCTCTAGACTAAATGGAGAAGAGCTAAATTCTCGGCCTTAGAAACAAGGGTGATGGATCAATTGATGGCTGTTTTGTGTTGGAAAATCTGGAAAGAGAGGAACAATAGGATTTTTCTTAAAAAAATATCTCTATCTATTTTGTTTTGCAAAGAATTCTTTATACATTTGTTAGTTGGGAGCCCATTTGCAAGAGGAAATTGGTCGATACTCATGCTCTTTTTTGCACTAAACTCTCTTATCCGATGTGTTCTTCCTCCAATTGATAACTAGGTGATATAAAGATATCCTTTATAGGCTCAAGGTGTGTGCTAAAAGTGGTTATTGAAGTGGCTTTCTATTATACGATTTTTTTATAATAGGTGCTTTAACTAGACCAATGTTGGGGTGTGGCTAACTCTATAACCAAGAGTTGGGTACCCTATCTCTTTACTGTATCTCTTTGTTTCTGTTTTTTAGTTCTCTCTTATTGTATATTCTTGTAATCCTTTGTTCTAATAGAAGTTGGGTGGTAGTTCTCCATTGCTTCCCTTTTTATCCAAAAAAAAAAAAAAATTCAAGACTTAATAGTACAAAGATATACCATAAATATGCAACTCACAAATTACAACACAAAAGATCTTCTTTAAAATCATAATTGTCCAATCTAATTTACACATGTGTTGCCACGATGGTGGTGCCATTACTTTGGAAGATTGCTATCCATATGCTCTCTTCTTTTTCCCTGGAGAACACTGTAGAGCCCTCCAACCATGAGAATTGCACCTAAAACACTGCAACGGTAACACAAAAATGGTTGATGAATCCTATTTCAAACACTTCATAATAATTTGAGCAACTAGATAGATCAAGCAAAGAACACCTTCCCAAACTAATTAATTCTCCCAAAAGAAACGCGGAGCCTATGATGGTGATAATTAGAGTAAACGGCATCGTCATGGCAAAGAAAACTGGGCCTCTCTTCTCAATTGTCCATGTTTGCAAGTAAAATGAAACTCCAGTAACAATAATCCCCTGCCATGCATCGTGTAGAATCTACATTAGTTCATTGCAACGCTAAATATGGTTTTGAAGAGTTTATTGGTCAAAGTCTGAGCACAATATTCTTAAATGAAAATATATCCAATAGAAAATTAGTTATTTTTGAGTTGTTCCTTTATCTTCTATAAAAAATTTGCTAAATAAAGTGCATCAATTTTCATTTTTTTTCCAACAAAGCTCTCTTGTTTTCACAAGAATATTTTTTCATTGGACCATGACACCCTTACCTCATGACTGGGATTTAATGGGGCTATAAACTTGAGGGCATAGTTTTCCAGTAAAGTCTAAAACAGAGAGTTTATGCAGAAACATAGAAGATGAGTTACATGCGAGAAAGGAAGGACTACATGTAACCTTGGTAGAATATTTAGATGCTGCAATCCTCTTGCAAAGGAGACCAAGTATGTTCTACCTAATCAATGAGATGTTTATTCAAAATAAGGTTAGAAAACCAAACAAAATCTAGTAGCCTATAATTCAATGGGACTACATGCCATCGATTGAAGTCATTTCATTTTAAAGTGCACTACTGTAGGTATATATCTACAACATATATACCAGTAGCTCTATTACATAGTGTACTACCCAATCATTTAAAAAAAAAAGAAAAGAAAAGAAAAGAAAAGGGACAATCTAGTTCATAAAATTTGTTAGGATTAGAAATATAAAATATAGGCAATGACATCAATAAGTTGGGATGGAAACTAACACAGTATGCCACTGAGATGAGGCTAATGTCAAAGCTCAATTTCCACCGAGAAAAGTCCCTCTCACATGTTAGCGCAATAAAGAATGATTGGATGGTGCTAAAGACGCATTGTAAGGTGGTAAACAGAAGTTTGGAAGGATATTCCTTCAACAAAGGTTCCTGTAAGGAAGTTGATGCATAAAATTCAAATTCTCAAAATATATAATGATATCAAAGCATTCTATTTAATCTAAAATCTAAATTGCAATCCTTGAAGGATCTAAGCTTACACATAGAGGCATATATACCTGGAACAAAATCCAAAGAGACCACAAGAAGTTGGAAAGGATCATGAGGAAGGTCCCCAGAATCCATGTGCTTTTGGAATCTCCCCTAGCTTGATTTGTGTGACTATCTCCATGGCCAAAGAGAGGATGATGCTTCAGAGCTTTCAATTGAGGCCCTCTATAGAAGGCCATTGCTAAAATGCCAGATAGGCAGAGTACAACACCAGAAACCTTTGCGATCCCTGAGTATCTCTTTAGCTTGACAGTTTCCATCCTGTTATGGGTAAATAATTATTTTTTTCATTGAATTTGTAAATAACTAAACAATGGTTGGATGACATTTTTGTAGAATTACACTTCTCTCTCAAGTAATGCCATGCATGGAATCCTAGGTGGAACTTCTAAGATCGTTTTGTTGCACATTATGTTGATGTGACAACATATGATTGGAAGTGGATTTTAAACTAGAACAGCAGCTAAATCACATGCTGTAATCTTAATGAATTAGACAAGACAACATCCGATCTTTCTACTTAACTAAAGATGTATATAAAAGCGGGCAGGCACTGTGCATGGGATGGATATTTTGTTTAGATTCTAAAATATTATTTAAAGAAAGTGAAGGTAGAATGTTTTTAAGAATATCTTATTATACTATTTCTCAATAAAAATTACTAATAGATCTAACAAAATAAAATCCACATTATTGATAAAAATCTATGTTCTCTAAAATAGTGAAGAGGTAAAAATTTTGAGGATGACTCGAAGGGTAAAAATCAAAAGGTATGATGGTCTCTTATCCATGCACTTGGGTGAATATAAATGAACAATATTAGTATAACTAAGCTAAAGTATACTATACTATGTATAATTTGAAAATCCAACTTATTGATCTTAACCTCAGCATCTTAAAATATAGAACAAAAATCCAACTAATTGGATACTTCTAGACCATAAATCAAATTAAAACATAATCCCATAGCATTAAACCATCCATTACATATTGCTTTTCAACCTATCCTAGGGGCATGTGCTTTAACTTGCAATGGCCGATAAAGGATTCAAAAGTGATGTTGCTTTTAATGCCATAAAAAGCATCATGACTTTGATTTTGAAAATCCATTATCGATTATCTTAGAAAGTATTTGGAGTCAAATGTTGTTAAAATCATTCTAGCTTGACTTTCTTTTAGTGCTAGTACAGTCAAACAAGTGAATCGTTTACGAGCTATCTTATATCAAGCTTGAAATTTGGTTCAACTTTCTCTCATTAGGTTAGTAAGCAAGTTGAGCTAGAGTTCAACTTAGCTTGCTGGAGCTTAATTCAATTTAGACTGAATTATGAATTAACTATTTTATATATTTTACTATTAACAATTAAAATATTATTTATTTAATTAGTATAAATTAAAAAATGTTAAAAGTAGAATATATTTCAACTGCCACTAGATTGCTTCTAAAATTAATAAATAGACGTATGAATATATATATATATATATATATATATATATATATATATATATATATATATATATATATACACATATATACATACATACATACATACATACATACATACATACATACATACATACATACATTTATAGAAAAAAAACCACTTCTAAATTCAATAATGATGGAACACGAAAATTGAGGATGGTGGTACGGAGAGACCGGAAGGGTTTATTTGCCCAAACCATCACCAGCCGGGTTAAATAAAAAGTCTATATTTCCAAAAACAATGACCTAGCAACTCTGACAATTCAACCAATTGAATCATCCAAGTCAGCTCAAAGTAGGTTTGTACTTTACTTGAGAAAAATTATTTAAAAGCTAAAAAAAATAAAGATAATGGATCAAGATCCTCTGATGCTTTCGGACTATCTAGTATTCATTCATCATTCCATTAGAAACAAATGTTGCCACTTCTATCAAGGAGAAGACAATTGCTCATCACCACAATAGTAGCCAAATCCAATGGGATTGAAGCTATTATGGCCAAATTTGATAGAAATCGAGGTGCAAATGTAGGATGCCATGGAAATTGGGGTGGAGTGGCTTGATCTAACACCCCCCCCCCCCCCCACCACCACCTCCCTTTTTCTCTTCTTCTTCTCCTTATTCTTATTTTTCTTCATCTTCCTCTTCAACATATTACATCGAAACTCTTTATCCTTATTCATGTACTTCGATGGGACTAGATAAGCTGCATGAGAATCTAGGGAACGATAGGGAGAGTTCATATCCTACTATCTGAGGATGGGAAAGGGGGACGAGGCAAATGGGAAATGAGAGAGGGGTAGATAGGTCTGAGAGAAGATATGAGCTCTTTAACTTTATGAAGGGCAAATAAAACACATCCTCAGACATGGCCTAATTATGGGTTTCAATGTTATCAAATCCCAATACAACAATTAATAAGATTAACCAATATTTTGGCAACCGAGCTTTTTCGAGATGTCAACTAAT
Organism: Elaeis guineensis; assembly: GCF_000442705.2. NCBI lineage: Eukaryota > Viridiplantae > Streptophyta > Magnoliopsida > Arecales > Arecaceae > Elaeis > Elaeis guineensis. The sequence continues at coordinate 15,039,847 of NC_025993.2, read as the reverse complement.
ATTTTCCAGACAAAATATTGATATCTCTACCAATATAGTAAATCCAGATTGAAAACTATATAAATATTGCTTTCAAAATAAACTAAAAAAATATATATTTTAGCAAAAGAAGTGATTAGAAATATCAATCTTATATGTATATATTTTATTGATCGTGATAATGTGGTCAAGTGTTTTGCATAGATCATATCAGGAGATATCCAATATTGATACAAATCAAGATCTTGATCGAGATGAAAATCTTGGTTCCATGGGCTTGTGGCTTAAAGCAAGTTTAATCTTTTGGCACATGCGAGGATTAGCCCAACTTGACCAATTTCATCCTAACCATCCAATTCATTGTGATCTGCATATTGGATTCCCTTAAGAAATCTTGACATTCTAGCATTTTGTTTGGAGCTAGGGTAGATCCATTAGATTTGTATGGTAGTGTTGGCTTGAGTCAAGCCCTATTTAAGCCAAATAATATGCATCCCTATTCAAGTCAAAATTAGTCTCCTTTACCTATGAAAAAGGAGTTTTCTGAGAAAGTTCCTGCATAACAAGCACTTCATTTTTCAAAATTGCTATAACAATATATAAATGAATGCGACAAGTCATACCCTAATACAATAGCCAAAATGAAAGTGGCCACCGGAGTAACATTCATGGTTGCAGCTGATAAGGTTGCTGAGGTGTAACTGAGGGCAATGGAATATATGTCTGTTCCTGCGGCAATTCTAATAAACAAAAAAGGGTAGACAAGTCAAAATTTGTCTTGAATTTTGATCAAAAAAATTATCTTAGAATTAATTAATTATTTTTTAAAGATAAATGCTCAACATGTGTTATGGACGGTAATCTTATAGGAATGATTAAGTTATTTTGAAACAAGAATATATTTTTAAACTTAGTTATCAAATAATGCATTCTTTAAATAGATCCCAAGCACAACTAACACTAATTCTAAAGCAACCATAATAGAAGTATGCTTTCTAGACGCCTAGCCAATGCATGCAAAGATTTCATAGTTTTAATGGTGAAAATCTTTTGTACATGAGAGAATGAAAGGTAGAAATATGGAAATTTGAATAAACGTCAGGTAAGTTTTAAGGTATATTAAAGTTATATATATAGAATGAACTAATAAAGAACTAACTGCAACATTTGGGCATAGATACATAAAGTAAAAGAAAAGAAAGGGAAAAAAAGGCATGAATTCACAGCAATGGATTATTGACAATTTGGCTTCTTTTGTTCCTAATTAGTAAATTGTATGGATTTAGGCCTCCCTTCTTCTCAAGGATGATGAAGTTGATGATAGTTGTATGTAGTGGATGACGACGACGGTGACAGTAGTAGTAATAGTCATGATAATTATTGAAACTTACCCAAATAAAGCAAGTAAAAACATCTTGAAGAACACCATAAATGGGAGTGGTGGAGCTCTCTTCCTTGAAAATATAGAGCTTCAATAATCAAATCTAAATAAGAAGGAATGGAATTCCATGAAATATGAGCAAGAATTACCTCTCAAGTACAAAAGCGATGGGTACCAAGAGAAGAGTAGCAACAAATTGTCTATAAAACAAAAACACAAATACGCTCATGCCATCATTGAAGGCAGCCTTGGAGAGTATTTGCATGCCTGCATAGATAAATCTAATAAGCAAGACAACCAGCCAGACCTTAATATTTTCCATGATTAAAATTTCGCTTGGAGCAACTCCAAAATAGAGTGTTAGATATATATAGACTGTAAACACAGTGAAGACCCAAATTGGAAATGTGTGCGTCAGACAAGGTGATTTGTTTCTCTTCCCTTGTCCTGGGAAGGAGAAGAGAAGAGAAAGTTTGCTGACTAGAAAGCTAGTTGAGCATAAAAGGATGAGGAAGTGTAAAGCCGTGTCAGCAACCACACTATAATTGCCTCCCAAAGGAAGTCATTCATTTTAATTTTCACTCTAGAGTCCATCTTCTTTCAATCAAATTGTCCTAATTCCTGTCTTGTCCAATTTAAGAAGAAAGAAGAAGAAGAAGAAGAAGAAGAAGAAGAAGAAGAAGAAGAGGGTCTAAAGTGTATTTAGTCCTGAAGCAGCCAAGCCATTTTAATGAAGTGGCCTCCCACTTGGCCTGCTAATAGCAAACAAAAAGGATGCTGTTTTCTACAATGAACAGTGCAGTGATAAGGTTCTCCACTAGGCTTTGTATGGAATGAAAATTATTTATCGTGCTGGGAATCATTGCATTCAAAGAAATGCCATGGATCTATTTGTCAACAAGCATAAAAAATCTCTATAACAAACAAAGCCATCGTAACCTTGGAATGTGACAAACTGAAAAAAAAAAAAAAAAAGAGAAAAAGAAAATAAGTTAGAACGAAGTGTACTATTTTGATGTTAGTGGGAGAATTTTTTACTAGTTGAAATAGCTACATCTGCACCAACCGAGGCTGAAACCAACACCTTGTTGCTTCCCTCACTGTGGATAACATTTGATGCTGAAGTTTCGTGGCATGATTTAAGAAGACGGTGGCGGATACAAAGTTTAGTGGACCATGAACTAAAATACTCGCACATGTGATTGGATGGAGAATCATTAAAGAGATGACAAAGCTCAAGGTGGAATGCTTGGTTGCCAAAAAGTCTCCTATAAACTAGACCTGCTAGGTTGGTCATGGATGCGGACTTTTGAAGTTTCTGGAAAGGATTATGTGGCGTCTTCACAATCGCGAGTCGAAAGATTATGGCAACTATCGTATTAACGAAGAATTCTCTTTGTAAATATATAAAATATTTTAAATATATTATTAATATATTATAATAAAATTAATTTAAATAATTTAAAATTAATATTTAATTAATTAACAAATTTAATTGATAAATAAAATTTAAAAATTTTATTTATTAAATTTTAAATAATAATTTTATAAAATATAATAATAAATCTAAATCTAAATTATGTTGATACTATTAAATCTCACTTTTAATTTCACTCTCAAAGTAATACCTATATTTGTAACTAAACATCTGAATTTGAAAAAAAGGGAGATAATGAGCTTGATAGCCTAGTAACTAATAAATATCTTAACTAGATATTTCAAATATTATCATAAAATATGATGTTCGAAAATAAATATCATGGATAAACATAAGAATATATTTTATATTAATTTAAGTAAATCAAAAATTTTTAAATATTCATATATGTACAAAATCATAAATTCAATTTGAATCAAACACAACAACCTTAATTATGACCAAACTTATACCCTGTAGAGAGATCAGAACAAAAATAATGAGATCAATCCGAGTACCAATGCATAACCCCTATTAACAAAGTTCAGAGAACTAATGCATAATCTTCATTGGTAGGGTCCTGAAAATCAAAGTACAATCCCTATAGGTAGGGTCCAGAGAACCAATGTACAATCCCATTGGCAGGATTCAAAGAACATATTTAGCTTAGGAGTCCAAATCTAGTTTATATCAAAGCACTTTTATAAGATAACATGTATATATCATAATTATATTCAGCATATTAATATTCCATAATAAACCAAAAAATCATAATTTTCTAAAAATTTCAATATTTGTGAATCACTTTTTGTTCAAATACAATTTCTTAAATCACATATAAATTAAAAATTAATTATTTTTTTCAAAATAAATTATGAAATATCTCAAAAAGATGGTTCATTGCTTTCCCTCTGTAGAACACTGAATTGTTAAATTTAATTAATCTGGAAAGGATCCTTTAGAACCTATTATTCAAAATATAATCTAATCAAAATTTAACCATCAATATTTGAAGAATAGAAATCCTATATTCCAATACTCTCACGAGGTTTGCAAAATGATAGCATCCAATAACTCGATTGGTCCAATCAAGATAATTTTATTTGATCATAATTAGACTGGAATATAGATGGTTCAACAGAAATTAAAGATGACTAAAACTAGTAATACCTGATAAGAGCCAAGATAGGGTCCGATACATTGCCGATAGCTATGGATTAGGATCCATTCACTGGGGTTCATCAAAGTCATTAAAAGAAAACTCCTTTACTGAGGTTAACTTAAATTCAAAGCAATAGGGCTCAAGATCCTTCAATGGATTTATAGATAATTAGAGAGAGAATGATGGGAAAGAAGAGAGAGAAACTAAGGGGATGGAATAAAGCTGACCAAGCAATACTATCTAGCATCCTAATTCATCTAAGATCTAGGTGCTTTAGTCTAATCATGAATGAATTAATGTATAGATGGTTCAATATAAATCATGTGTGATCAAATCTGAGGATATCCGATCTGACCAAGATAGGTGTTGGCATACTGCTCGATGATAATGGATCAGAACCCTTTCACCACGGTTGAATCAAAATCATTGAAAGCAAACCCTTTACTAGATCAATCTTACAGAGAGGAATCCATGAAAAGGGGGAAACAATCTTGAAAGAGAAAATTTTAAAGGGAGAAAGTGAAACTTTCTGGAGAGAGAAAGTTATAGAGAGAGAAACTAAAGAGAGAGGATAGAGAGAGGAGAGAGAGAAGAGAGAGAAATTCTTTATTTTTTTTTCTTTTCTTTTTTCTTTCTTTATATCATTTTATTTTCTTTTTCTTTCTTTTCTTTTCTTTTTTTCTTTCTCCTCTTTTTTTCTTTTCTTTCTCTCTCTTGGTGGTTTTCGAGAAAATAGGGGACTGCATCTTCTTCCCCAAATCAGAGGAAGAAGATGAAAAAAAGGATGGCAAGAGGCAGTGGTTAGTGGCTAATGGCCGAAAGCAAAGGTCCGGTGATATGTGGTAGCAATGAGGATAGTCGGAAAAGGAATCATAGTCAAAAAAATTTTCAAAAATAGTGAAGAAAAATAGGGGATTGAGATTTTCAATAAATATCTAATGGTTCTCAACATAATCCAATTGACGACGGTTCAATAGAGAAAGGAGAAGGCCAGACAAGGGAAAGAAAAGGGTGGGTAGGCTCAATACCTCATCTCCGATGAGTCATGGCCGTGATTTTGATGGGCACAATGACATAATGTGGTCGGCACTTAAGACCTAAACAAGGAAGAGTGATCCTTTAAACTTGATATCAAAACTTGGGTGGGGTGTTGAAGGGAAGCTGAGGAATCGATTTTATAGTGGGCAGTTGGCGTTGAGATTTTTGGAGTGTCGAACTCCCACTTTGAGTCAAGGAGGAAGATGACTCCCATCGAGAGTCTGCTTCCTTCCTTGCACGTGCACAATGCATGCACTTTTTTTCTGTTTTATTTTGGGTTTGGGTTAAACCCTAGCTTTTGGGCTGGTGTATCAAATTCTCCTCTCCTAAAAAGCAATTTTGTCCTTAAAATTTTTCTTTCTTATGCTTTCAAAAAGATAAGGATTCATAATTCTGATCTCATCCTCAACTTTTTGATATTTTAATTCTTAATGTAATTGTTGAGATTTGATACCTCGAGATTTGATTCACATTGAGCCCACAGCGAGATCCAGAATGACGAACGGAGTCCAACGAGCTCAAAAATAGTCCAAATGAAATTCAGACGGTGAAAATATGTATAAAAGAAGCTCGAAGCATGTGGTACGGTGCACGAGGTGGTGGTGGCCAGTGGAGGTCGGTGGCGGCGGAGATGCGCACCAGGCGGTTGGTGGAGGCTGGGCCCAATGGAGATGCATGCAGGCGGGCCCAGTGGAGACGCACGCGGGCCGACCCAGCATGCGCGGGCACCCAGGCCCAGTGCCTGCGCTGTCCACCGTGGACCACAGGATGCTGGGTAGTCCATGGAAGCCGTGTGGATCGATCACGCGGTCCACACACGGTCTAGGAGAGTTTTTACATGATCCAACAGTCCAGATTGCATGCGGTCATGATCGGACAGTTGGAACTTAATCTGAACATGATCAGATGTGATCAGAGGCTGTTTTGCATGATCGAATGGCTTTAGTGTGAGCCAATCATGATCGGACAACCATAGATGGTTCTAGGGCTGATTGGGACTCTTTCCTACTGTAACATTATTTTTGAGATTCTAGGGCTGGTTGGGACTCTTTCCTATTGTAACATTATTTTTGAGATTCTGGAGCCTATATAGCTTCGATTGATGAGCCGTTTATTATGTTGGATAGCTGGTGACATCCTGAAGGTGCAGAAAAGCTTCAAACAATATTTCAGAGAGCTTTTGTAAGGGTATTGGGACTTTTTGTTGAGAGACTCTTGTACAAAGGTTGAGTAGTGAGTTCCTCTTGCATTGATTTTATTTTATTCTCTCATAGTGAAGCTTGCACACCCCATAGAGATAGGCTTGAGGCTGATCCACGTATTTATATTGTGTTTCTTATTTTGTTTCTTCTTTCTTCCTATTGCACCATGTGGTATCGAATTCTATACAATAATTAGTATCAGAGCAAGGTGATATCAGAGCATAGGTTGCAGCGGTGGTGATCGAAATAAAAGATGGAGAAGACAAGGATAATCAAGATGGAGATCAACAGGTTTGATGGAAAGAATAATTTCTTCTTATGGCAGGCAAGGATGAAGGACATGCTCATCCAGTAAGGATTGATCGATGCTCTCTTATGCAAGGAGAAGCTGACTACCATGGAGGTACAAGATTGGAGGCGGCTCCAGATGCAGGCGGTAAGTATGATCCGCTTGTATCTAGCGGATGAGGTGGTGATCTATGTGCTTGGCAAGACTTTTTTGATGATGCTGTGGTCGAAGCTTGAGGAGTTGTACATGATGAAGTCTTTTACTAACACCCTCTTCCTCTGGAGGTAGTTCTACCAACTGTGGATAACTGAGAGATAAAACGTGTAGAAGCATCTCAGCCACTTCCAAAAGATCCTCACCGACCTCCTCAACATTGGCGAGAAAGTTGAGGAGAAGGCCAGGGCATTGGTCCTGCTAGCGTCGCTTCCTCCTTCATATGAGTCCTTGGTGACTACTCTTTTAGTGGAGAAGAGTACCATCAAAATGGATGAGGTCACCATGGTGATTCTTCAAAATGAGGTTCTTAGGAGGGAGAACCCAGCTTCGAGCTCAGGTGGCGGCAGCTTAGCTTTGATAGTTTTTGGGGGAGTAGGAGGCAGTAGATGGAGCGACAGAAGATCGTGATGAGGGTGGTCCAAGTCTAGGATGAGGGACTTGAGCAAGACCAGATGTTATCAGTATAACGAGTTGGGGCATCTAGCCAAAGATTGCTCTCAACTCAGGGATCAGACGAGGGCTACTGTAGCGATAACCAGTAGCGAGTCAGAGGATGATGTCCTAGAGATATCTGATGAGGTATCTACTTCTTCTTAGTAGTGAATTTTAGATTCTGCATGCACCTATCATGTATGTTGTAGAGAGGAGCAGTTTGACTTCCTAGAGAGCCATGAGGACACTGTTTATCTACCAGATGGATCAAGCTATACGATCAAAGGCATCAGGATGGTCAACTGGAGGACACATGATGGTATAGTGAGAAGATTGGGAGAGATCTGATACATACCCAATTTCAGATGAAATCTTATCTCACTGAGCATGTTAGATTCGAGAGGCTACAGGATGGTAGCTGGTGAAGGAATCCTAAAGGTGTTGCATGGTGATAGGATTATTCTGGTGGAGGAGAAGAAAAGGATGAGAGGACATTACTATCTGACGAGGAGCCCAGTGCAAGGTAGAGCTTTAGGAACCAGGAGGAGCTCAAAGTGAGATGGAGCTCCAGGTGGAGGTGGATCAGGCACTAGATGGGAGACTCGAAAGGATGAGAGACGATGTCGTAGAGTGAAGTTCCTATTACTGTAGGAGATTTTTTCGAGTAGGTCTTTGGTTGGAGTGGACACAGCCCATGATGGAGGTGGAATCGAGCGGTCTGGCTTGACTCTCACATTTGCCCATCCATGAGATAGCAGGCATGCCTCAGGGTGTGGAGATGAGACAGATCACAAGCTCTCAGAGATAGATGGAGGTCGAATATCGAGTCGAGGTGGAGATTGTTGAGATTTGATATCTTAAGATTCTATCCACATTGAGTCCATAGTAAGGTCTAGGATGACGAACGGAGTCCAACGAGCCCAAGAATAGTTCAAACGGAGTCCAGATGGCAAAAATACATACGAAAGAAGCTCAGAGCAAGTGGCACGATGCACGAGGTGGCGGTGGGCCAGCGGAGGCCTGCGGCGGCCTGACCAGGCCCGACGGAGATATGCGCATGCATAAACGCATGCGGCCTAGTGTGCGGCAACCCAGACCCAGCGCTTGTGCGATCCATCATGGACCGCGGGATGCTGGGCGGTCCATGGAAGCCGCATGGATTGATCACGCGGTCCATGTGTGTTCCAAGCGAGTTTTTGCATGATCCGATGGTCCAAATCGCATGCGATCACGATCGTATGGTTGGAACTCAATCCAAGCATGATTAGATATGATTAGAGGCTATTTTATACAATCAAACGGCTCTAGTATGAGTCGGTCAGGATCGGACGGCCACGGATGGTTCTAAGATTGATTGGGACTCTGTATTCCTACCGTAATAGTATTTTTGAGATTTTGGAGCCTATATAGCTCCGATTGATGAGCCGTTTGTTACGTTGGATAGCTGATGATGTCTTGGAGATGTAAAAAAATTTCAAGAGAGGTTTTAGAAGACTTTTGTAAGGGTTTTGGGGCTTCTTATTGAGAGACTCTTGTATAAGAGTTGAGTGGTGTGTTCCTCTTGCATTAGTTTTGTTTTATTCTCTCATAGTGAAGCTTGCACGCCCTGTGGAGGTAGGCTTGAGGCCAATCCATATATTTGTATTATATTTCTTATTTTATTTTTTTTTCTTTCTGTTGCACCATGTGGTACCAGATCCTGCACAATAGTAATTTCATCATTAAATTATTTCACATGAGAAGGATCAATGCCACAAGAGTTGATCCGAATCATAATCATTCTTTCTTATAATTAAAATCAATATTTTAATTCTAGATAACAATATCAAATTTCTCATCAAAAAATAGTAATTGCTCATGATTTAATCAATCTATCAAAAGATCATAAACAAACTCTCTTCCGCTCTCGATAGATGAACATTCGAATACAAATATAAGGTTGATAGACAATCTCACATTCTTTCTAATATATAGAGGAGTATGGGCTTCGAATCTAAAGCAAGAAAATATATATCAATATATTCTAAGTCCAAAATTAAAAATCGATAGTCCACTGGTGCTAAACTCAAGAAGTTAAATTTTTTTTAGCATAGTAGATGAGGACCCACTTGTAAAAATTACATAGTGATATCCAAAATAATCTAGAATCAAAAATATTATTCTTTCTATTATCAATGAATTTTTTCTACAAGGAATATCAAATCATAGCATCTATCATAAATTTTTAACTCAAAAAACCAGTATTCCTAACTAGTTCAAAATACTATAGATCAACATGCTTCCGTTGCACACTCTAATTTAAACTATCAAAATTTCTTAGATTTATGAAATAATTTTGACCAAATCATTACTCTATACTATAAATGAAAAAGATCTAAAATTTTAAATTCTAATTAAAATGAAAGATGAACTTTTGATTCTTATCTCTAATTTTATCTGGAGTACAACCATCTTGATAAACTCTTGAGTCTAATATATAATTCATTCAAAATCATCATATAGATCTACTATAATCTAATATGAATTAAATCTTAATTCTATTATCAATGTATTTATATAATTCTAAATCAAAATCTTATAAGTACAATCAATAAGAAAAATCTTTCGATACTTCATCAAGTTAGGACTTAAATCAAAATATATAAGTAAAATTGACTCAATCATCTCTTCTAAAGTTTCTTCATCAAGACCTTTAACATATATTAAAATCCTTCCATAACAATCATACAAGCCTCTTAAAATTAAATCTCCATGCAATATTAGATTTTATCAAGGATCTTGCAAGGGAAAAAGAACTCTAGATTAGTTCATAAACCCAAAATTTTAAAATAAAGTATCTCGTATATCCTATAATCTCTGATAGTTATAAATAAGATCTTTTATCTCGATTCAAGATGACAATCAAGGATCTCACCAATAACCTCAATAACAATGATAGCGAAAGATCCTTATATCAATTTATAAACCCAAACTTTGAATTGAAGTTTCATACACACCATATAGTCTCCAATGGATATAAATAAGATATATTATTTGGATCTAAAGATAGTAATTGAAAATTTTAATTATTTCACCATACTCTATGATTTCAATACAAAATCAATTTCTTCCATTAGAAATGAACTTATTTATAATATTTCAAAATATACTTTTCTCCTACTTGCCAATTTATACATGATCTATATACTAGGTTCAACCTCAAAGAATATTCAAATTAGATATCATAAAAGATTTTCTTAATCCAAACTTAAACAATATTTTATGCATGAATTTTTATCTTACCACTAAATAATTAATTTTAAAATCAAGAGCAATAGCATAGTATTCTCTTATATCAAATTTGATCTTGCAATTCACTTAAACTATTAATGATCAAATTAATAATCACAAGGTATAATAAAATTTTATGATCAATCCTTTTACAATTACTTTAGATCAAAATCTAACTAATTATGATGTGATCCATAGATTGCCCATCATACATAAAACCCTATGATATATAATTCCTTAGTGATCTTTTTATGTATAATCTCAAAGCTTGGAAAAATTCATTAAGATAACTCACACTATGATCAATACAAATTTACATCCTAATAATGTCCCTAGTATCTATCCACCTACACTCATCCTATGTAAGAGTCTATGCTTTATGCTTTATTCATGTGCTCTGATACTATATTAGTTGTCATGCTTCCAATTCGAGATCATGAGCCGAGGGATCATGACAACTATCGTATACTCATAGAGAACTATCTCCATAAGCATGCAAGGTATTCTAAACATACTATCAATACTTCACAATAGAATTAATTTATATAACTAAAAGTCAATATTCAATTAACTAACAAATCTAACTAATAAATTATTGAATTTCACCATCACATGGTGATAGGTATGCATATAAAAATTTCAAAAATTTTAAATATAAATAAAGTATATAGTGAAAATAAAAATTTTTATATTATTTCAATATTATTTTGGGACAACCATTCAACATAACGTTCCACCGTTATGTCAGAGCAACCTTATATAAAATAATATTAAAATAATTTTTTAATTAGATCTAATCTAATCTAGCATGCATAAAGATCAAATCTCATAATCTAGGCATCATCATATATATAAGATAAAATCTATAGAAAGGATTTGAATCTTATCTTTGCGTGGATAGATCTTTATCGCGGTCCGATAATTCGATGATCTAAGGATGTCTTCAAGGTCACTTTATAGCCACATAAGTATCCAACCTTCACGGATATCCACCAAGATTGATCTGATCAAGAGATCTCGATCTCACCGGGGTGCTAGCTTCCTTGTAGAGATCACTCCCTGAATTATCGAATCTTTGATCTTTTTTAATTCTCTTCTCAAGAGAATCAAAGAAATCCATAGGAGGATCAAAAAATTAGATCTAATCTGATTTTTTTTCTTTTCTTTTCTTAAGAGAAAGAAGAAGATCTAAAGAAAAGAAGAACAAGAGATCCAATCTCTTTTTTTTTCTTTTTCCATCCAACTCTTGGACTGATCATGGAGGAGAAATCATGTCCAACTCTTGGACATCTATGGAGGAGAAGATATGTTCAACTCTTAGACATCTATACAGAAAAAATCATATCTAACTCTTGGACAAAAGAGAAAGAGAAAAAGCCATGTCCAACTCTTGGACAAAGAGGGAGAGAGAGGAAGAGACCTTAACAATTAACCTTTGGTTGTAAGAAAAAAAGACGGAGAAGACTAACTACCCTAGCGCCTCACCCTTTCATTTTTGGCACCGCAACAACTTGCACGCTGTCCCTTTTTTTTCCTCTTCTTTATATTGCCCAGCTATGCAACCCAAGAAGGGGGGGTGAATTGGGTTTCTAAAAATTTTAAGCTTAACTAATGACTTATGAAAAATGTTCGTCAAAAGCTAAATGAATGTGAAGAGTAAACTTAATTCAAGACTAATTGCCAAAAGCAAGAATGCAAGGAAATAATGAAGAGTTAAAGAGAAGCAATTATGCACACCACAAACAAAAGGATTTATAGTGGTTCGGTGCCAACCTTGTACCTACATCCACTCTCCAAGCTCCTACTTGAAAATTTCAATCCACTAATCTTGTATTCAACCCGAATACAAACGTCGGAAACTCTGACTCTAGCTATCCCAAGCTAGTCCACTTATTTTTCGGATACAAGCCAACCCAATACACTCCGATTCTAGGTTCGGATCAACCTTTCCTTGTTTTGAAACCCTTCCAAAACAAAAACAATCACTCAAACTGAGTAAAATAATTTATAGCACAAATAAGTAGAAAGAAAGCTCCTTTAATGAGCGAATATAACTTTAAATACACTTACTTAAAAGAAGAAGTCCCTTTTTGGATTTCCTCAAGGTGGATGGAGACTTGATTGAGCGCTTGAGGAGTTGGTAAGCTTGGATTGATGGCTTCTTGAAAGCTTTAAATGAACTCTTGATTAGGGCTGAAAAGTTGGCTTGAAAAACCCTTTTTCAAATTCTCTCTTTTGAATGCTCTTGAATACTCTCTTGAATGCTCTTCAAATCTCTTTCAATCTCTTACTTGTTTCCCACCTTTTGGATCTTTTTATAGCTTTAAGAAATAGAGAAAAATATTCTAGGCTGAAAAAGAGCCGTTAGACCACATTAAATGAGCATTAAAAGCACTTAAAACGGGTTAAAAACTAGCCGTTGCAGAGAAATTCCATCACAGGGGTCGACTCATGGGTCGACTCATGCCTGGGGGTCGACTCATGGGTCGACCTCTGTGGAAGAATACCAGAAAACAGGGTTCTGTAATTTTTGACCTAAAACTGCAGGGGTCGACTCATGGGTCGACTCATGCCTCAGGGGTCGACTCATGAGTCGACTCACAGGTTGTGCCAAGCCAAAAATTCTGCGTGCCAAACAGCTCATGTGCCATGAGTTGACTTATGGGTCGACTCATGATTTTCAAACATGTATATCTTTCAAAATACAAGTCCAAAAATAATGAAATTTTCGCCAATAGATCACAAATCTTTTGTTCTACCATTTGAAACTATCAAATCAGGGTTTTGATAAAATTATGATTTTGCCCCTGAAGAGCAATAAGTCTTTTTCAAGTAAAAATCATTGGTACCCCTTCAACTGCTTTGTAATCATCAAAATCAATCTAGGGAGCAACAATCTCTCCCTTTTTGATGATGACAAAACACTTGAACAAAAGCATCTATGTGAATCATGAATTTCAAAAGGATGCATTATAAGTAGTTTGAAGATAAAAAGAAGATTTATTACCAACTTATAAGTGCATTTGCTTGAGAAGAAGATTGATTCTTTTGGTATGTGATACAAGTGCTCATTTGCATAAATAGTTTGCCCATTTGCTTAAAGATTTGAAAATTTGCTTATTTGATTATGTGATTTTGGTATTAGAGTAAAAAATTTATTTTTGTTATCAGAGCAAGTTGAAACTTGAAAATTTGCTCATTCTCATTTGATTATTTAGTTTTAGTATCAGAGCAAAAATAATTAAATGTACCAATGCATGTCTAAGAATTAATTTGTAAAGTATATCAGAGCATGTCAAATTTTAAGATGTATCAGAGCAAGCCTAATTTTAAAGCATAGCATGTCTAAGAAGTAATTTTAAAGGTTGCTCATTTGCATTGTACTTAGCAATTTACTCATGTATTTTTAAGTCATTTAATAATTTTACTTTTGATATTGTTCTTTAATTTCTCCCCAATTCATTCATTTTATTTTCAAGTCTTTTAATAATTTATAATTTTGCTTTTGATATGTTTCTTTTTCTTTAATTTCTCTCCCTTTTTGACATCATCAAACATTGTTAACTCCCCCTCTTTTTCTGAATACGTTTTCCTTTTAGTGTTTCTTCAAACTTCTAGTGCTAATCATTAATATTTGCTCCCTCTGAATACAGCAATCATTAACCAAAATATGCCATAGATTACCATAGATATGAATTATCAACAAAGAGAAGATATATAACCAAGAGATGATAGACACCATTACAAAGAGTAGATATATAATTAAAAGATGATTAAAACCATAGTTGTTTCAATACATATTTCATAACATAAAAGTCAGCTAGCTAATGTCATTACATGGCCCAAAAATACAGATCCTAGAAAGAACAAGAGACTAACACCTAGGATCTAGTAAAGCTCATGACTAGATGGATCGGAGTCTTCAGAGATAGGGTGAGGAGATGATGGATCTCGACCAAGAGCACGTCCTCTATCCCGTCTGCCTCTACCACGAGTGGAGGTGCTGGCACGAGCAGATGAGCGAGATGAACTAGGAGGCTGAGAACGTTGAGAGGCCAAAGACTGGACTGAAAGAGTGAGTCTAATGGAATCAAGAACGTTCAGTGCTCTCGAAACAGACTGAAGCAGAGCAGTGAACTGAGTAGATGCATGCTCACTCGAGCCTCTGATCTCTCTCCTCAATAACTCATAACCACTCTCCAATGCACCTCTGAGCCTGCCAACCTCTGCAGTAAGGTCTGTGACCTCAATAGTGCTCTCCTGTGGCTGAGGATGGGCCAAAGCTAAGACTTGCCCCTGCAAGTCAAGAACTCTCCCAATCAGTCTCCAAATGCTGTCCTCGAGCTGCTGAATCCGAATAGACTGATCTGAGATCAACTGAAATATAGTGGAGATATGGGGAATCAAGGTCTGATCAGATGAATCTAATGAAGTGGACCCCGGTGCAAATGTAGAAGTGCTCCACTGTCGAGAAAGCAAGGAAGCCACATGCTGAGAAATCTGCTCAATCTGATCATCAGCCAATCTGAACTCTGAAGGAGGTGCTCTGCTGTCTGGCTGCTGAACTGGTGTGTACCTCCTGGTGAACTCTGAAGGGCCAGCCTCAAACTGGATATCTGGAGATGCTGCCCTGAAGTCATGGAGAGGAGATGGGGGACCTTCTTCCTCAGCTCTGTCTTCTACTCTGTCCTCAGCTCTCTCCTCAGAACCCTTGATCCAACCACCATCAGTTTTAGTAAATCCCATACGGTGCAGAGTGTGTTGGTTGATGGTGTCTGCATGAGAAAGCTTAGCAGATGCCTCCCCCTCAAAACTGACTCCAAACCTCCTGAAAACTAGTGTGAGAGCCATACCAAAAGGTAGATGTGCCTTGGATCTGTTCAGTGTCTCTCTCATGGCCTCAATCATTAAAGCAGGGAGGTTTAATGGGGTTTGAGTGATCACATAAAACATTATACAAATATCTCGGCCAGAAAGAAGGTCATGCCTACCACTCCTTGGGAAGAAGAGCTTTGTCACTAATTGATGTAGGATTCTCATTTCAATTGACAAAATTTTGACTTCCAATTTATTCAAACTTCCCGAGTAGGTTCCTCCTAGAATTACATTGATCCCCTCTTCTTTCACTGGGAGTTCCATGTAAGAATATCCCTCACAGGGCAAATGTAGTATCTCTCCCAAAATGATAGGGTCCAGATAGATATCAACTCCCTTAACTGTAGAAGTTACTGTTCCATTGCCATAATGCAGATTTTGATAAAATTCTCTAACCAAGTCTACAAAAGTAACTTCCTTGAGAGAGCAGTAAAAACCCCAACCCTGGTTTTTTTATCTTTGTCAAAGGAGAAACCTTCTTTTTCAAAGAATCTAAAATTCACATTCTTGCCGGTTTCAACCTTCCTATCAGATAGAGGGATTTTGCTAGGGCTAAGGGGAGACTGAGAGGGACCTTGAGCAGACACTGAAGCCGGAAAGGGAGCAGTGGAGGACTGAGCAGCTTGTCTTTTCCTGCGGATGCTTTCTTTCAGCTCACGGACCGATTTTCTTCTTTGAGAGAGCTTCATCTTTGGGGCCATTCTCACCACAACAGCAGGCAGGGAGACTCGGAGGATCAAATGGATGAGTAGAAGAAGGGTTACAAGAGGATGGAGAGGGATTTTGGCGGAGAGAAGAGGCGGTTTTGAGAAGAATGGTGGAGGCTAGGGCACGCTCCAACCGCTTCAATCAAGGGAGAGAGAGATGCGAAAAGCTCCTTTCCCAGGCGGTGATTTGAGGTGGAGAGGAGAAGGGAGAATGTTCTTGGGTCAAATCCCTGGTTTTGGAGAGAAAGAGGATGAGGATGACGGGTCTTGGAGGGAGGAAGACGAAGAGAATAGAGGGTCGGCTCATGAACAGGTTTTAAGACAAAATGGAATGAGCCCGTGGGATGTTGGTCGAAAATTACAAGTTTGCCAATGGGTCGACCCTAGGGGGTCGACTCATGAATCACAAAAATTCAGAAAAAATATGAATAAATTCTAAAAAAATTTAGAATTTTGGGAGAAGGAAATTTGCTCAATGACAGGTTGTGAGACTGATAAACTTGAGCTTTTAGGACCAAGAGAGATGATGGAAATTGATCTCAAATCGATTCCTTGGAAATGGAGAAACACTTAGGCATAAGGATCAAGAATTCCTAGATTTCTCCTAATTTCACAGAATCTATCCTCGCTAAGGGCCTTTGTAAAGATATCAGCTAATTAATTTTCAGTGCAAACATATTCAAGAGTTATATCTTTATTTTGAACATGTTCTCTTATAAAATGATGTCTTATTTCAATATGCTTAGACCTTGAATGTTGAATTGGATTTTTAGTTAGATTTATGGTACTTGTGTTGTCGCATCTTATGGGTGTTTCATTAAGTTTGATTTCAAAGTCTTCGAGTTGTTGCTTAATCCACAAGATTTGAGCACAACAACTTCCGGCTGCAATGTATTCGGCCTCAGCCGTAGACAGTGCTACCGAATTTTATTTCTTGCTAAACCAGGAGATTAGGTTAACTCCAAGAAATTGGCAAGTTCCACTTGTGCTTTTTCTATCTAATCTACATCCAGCAAAATCAGCATCTGAATATCCTATTAAGTCAATTAGTGAGTCCTTAGAGTACCATAATCCTAGAGTTTGAGTACCATTTAAATATCTAAGGATTCTTTTAACAGCATTCAAGTGAGATTCTTTAGGATTAGATTGAAATCTAGCACATAAGCACACACTAAACATGATATCAGGCCTACTTGCAGTTAAATATAATAGAGAGCCAATCATACCTCTATAGTATTTTAAGTCTACACATTTACCTTCATCATCCTTGTCAAGCTTACATGAGGGGCTCATGGGTGTGCCAATTGGTTTGGAGTTCTCCATTCCAAATCTTTTGAGTAGTTCCTTGGTGTACTTGCTTTGGGTGATGGAGATTCCCTCTTTTGTTTGTTTGATTTGGAGTCTGAAGAAGAAGGTAAGTTCTCCCATCATGCTCATCTCAAACTCCCCTGCATGAGCTTAGCAAAGTCTTGACAAAGAGATTCATTAGTAGACCCAAAAATTATGTCATCAACATAAATTTGTATTATTAACATATCATTTTGATTTCTTTTAATAAAGAGGGTTGTGTCTACATTACCTCTTGAAAAACCATTATTTAGTAGAAATTTGCTTAGCCTATCATACCAAGCCCTAGGTGCTTGTTTTAATCCATATAAAGCTTTATTTAATTTAAAAACATGATTAGGAAAAGCATGATTTTCAAATCCGGGGTTGTTCTACATAGACTTCTTCAGCAATATATCCATTTAAAAATACACTTTTGACATCCATTTGAAATAATTTGAATTTCATAAAGCTAGCATATGCAAGTAGAAGTCTAATGGCTTCTAATCTAGCAACAGGTGCAAAGGTCTCATCAAAATCAATTCTTTCTTCTTGATTATATCCTTTAGCAACCAATCTTGCTTTATTTCTAATTACATTACCATGTTCATCTAATTTGTTCCTAAAGACCCATTTTGTGCCAATTATTGAATAATTTTTAGGTCTTGATACTAAAGTCCATACATTATTTCTTTCAAATTGATTAAGTTCCTCTTGCATTGCATTAATCTAATTATGATCATTTTCAGCTTCTTCAATAGTTTTTGGTTCAAGATGAGATACAAAAGCACAATGATTAAATACATCTCTAAGTGAAGAACGAGTTTTTACCCCATGCATAGGATCACCAATAATTAACTCTATAGGGTGATTGTGAACATACCTCCATTCTTTGGGTAAGTCATTTGTACCTTGAGATTGTTCTTGAATTTCTTCACCTCTCTCATCCTGTTTGTCTTCTTGCTCCTCGTCCTCTTGAGTTGTTGAATCTTTCAGAGTGATCTCCTTCATTCTTTCTATTAGAGGATCTGCATCATCAACACCCTCATTCTTCCTTGAAGGAAGATCGTTAGATTCATCAAAAACAACATGAATGGACTCCTCTACTACTAAAGTTCTTTTGTTAAAAACTCTAAAAGCTTTACTAGTGGAGGAGTAACCAAGAAAGATTACTTCATCTGATTTTGCATCAAATTTACCAAGTCTTTCTTTACCATTATTTAACACAAAACATCGGCAACCAAAAATATGAAAATATGCAATATTTGGTTTTCTTTCTTTCCAAAGTTCATAGGGGGTTTTCTTTAAAATTTGTCTAATCAAAGCACGATTTAAAATGTAACATGCTGTGTTAATTGCTTCCGCCCAAAAATATCTTGGAAGGTTGCTTTCACAAAGCATGGTACGGGCCATTTCTTCTAAGGTTCTGTTTTTTCTTTCAACTACCCCATTTTGTTGGGGTGTCCTAGGAGCAGAGAAGTTATGGCCAATTCCATTTTCATCACAAAAGTTTTCAAAGTCTTGATTTTCAAATTCAATTCCATGATCGCTTCGAATATTTTGAATTGAAAATCTTTTTTATTAGTGACTTTTCGGTAAAATTTAGTGAAAATATGAAAAGTTTCATCTTTGTGTGCTAAAAAGAAAATCCAAGTAAAACGAGAGTAATCATCTATTATTACAAAACCATATCATTTTCCTCCTAGACTAGTGGTTCTAGTTGGTCCAAATAAGTCCATATGCAAAAGCTCTAAAGGTCTAGAAGTTGAAATAAATTTTTGGATTTAAATGAAACTCTTGTTTGTTTACCTAGTTGGCATGCATCACAAATTCTATCTTTTTCAAAATTCAGTTTAGGCAAGCCAAGAACTAATTCTTTCTTAATTAATTTAGAAAGAGAATGCATGCTAATGTGTGCAAGTCTACGATGCCAAAGCCAACTAGTCTCATTAACTTTAGCATTCAAGGATACTAGGCATTGCATGTTTATTTTGGCTAAATCATTTAAATCTACCATATAAACATTGCCATGTCTATGTCCAAAAATTTAATGCCATCGTTAATAGGACTAGTTACAATGCAAACAGATGATTCAAACACAACTTTATACCTTTATCACAAAATTGACTAATGCTTAGTAAATTATGCTTTAAACCATTAACTAGCAAAATATTTTCAATGTATTTGGAGGGAGTGATACCAATGTTACCTATACCGATGATCTTTCCTTTGCCATTATCTCCAAAGGTGACCATCCTCCATCCTTAGCATCAAGCGTGATGAATTGTGATTCATCACCAGTCATGTATCTCGAGCATCCACTGTCAAGATACCATTTCCTGTTTCCTCCTTGGGATGCTAGACACACCTGCAAGCAAAAGTCAAATTTTTGTTTTAGGTACCCGAGCTTTCTTGGGTCCTTTTTGGTTAGTCATAATGGTTCCTTTTGGAACCCATATTTTCTTTATAGTTGATTTGCAGATTTGTTAGTGAAGCAAGTGTATGATTTATGTCCTACTATACCACATTTGAAATAAGTAATATTGGTAGACTTGTTACTTAAAGAGTTTATATAAATATTTTTCAGATATTTTTATTTCTTTAAGGGTTATAGCCAAGTCCAGCCTTATCATACATGACTTTTTGATTATCAAGAATCATATTGAGTTTATTTGAACTCAAAGTGAACTTTTCTACTATTGGTTTAGCTTGACGATTTCATTATTTAAGCTTTGATTTTCTTGAAGCAGGGTGGATTTTTCAATTGAAATATTTTCAGTTTGTTTCAATAAAGATTGATTTTTCAATTTTAGTTCTTTGTTCTTCATCCCTAGTTTCTTTAATTCATCAACCAAATCATAGAATGCTTCATGTAATTCTTCAAATGTAAAGTCACTAGGGGTTTCCGAAATTACCTCATTCTCGTGTGCCATAAGGTACAGATTGGCTTGTTCAGTTGAAGTTTCCTCATCGGAGCTTGAGTCATCACTCGCACTCCATGTGGCCATCATGGCCTTCTTCTTGAACTTCTTGGGACCTTTCTTCAGTTGTGGCATTCAGATTTGAAGTGTCCCGGCTTCTTGCACTCATAGCAGATAAGGGGTTGATCTTTCTCTTTTTCTTTGCTTTGTTCTCCTTTTGTGAATGGCCTCTTCCTCATCCCCTGTTTCTTTTTCTCAAAAATTTTTAATCTTCAGGTGATGAGTGCCATCTCTTCATCCTGTTCTTCATCTTCAGTGTCATCAGTTTCTTCATCTGGTGGAGCTGTGGATTTGAGAGCAATGGTTCTTTTCTTTTTGACTTCTTCCTCTTGATGTTGCTTCATGCTTAGCTCATGAGTCATCAAAGATCCAAGAAGCTCTTCTAGAGGTAGAGTGTTCAAGTCCTTGGCTTCTTGGATGGCAGTCACTTTGGCTTCCCAAGTTCTTGGCAAGGACCTGAGAATCTTTCTTACAAGCTCACTGTTAGTATATGACTTACCAAGACTTTTTAAATCATTAATGATATCAGTAAAGCGAGTAAACATTTCAGTTATGGACTCATCATGCTCCATTTTAAACAATTCATATTTATGCACAAGTATGTTTATTTTAGACTCTTTTACTTGATTGGTTCCCTCATGGGTTACTTCTAACCTATCCCATATTTCTTTAGCAGATGAGTAAGTAGAAATACGATTAAATTCGTTTGCATCAAGAGCACAATAAAGAACATTCATTGCTTTAGCATTTAATTGGGCCATCTTCTTATCAACCTCATCCCATTCTTTCTCGGGTTTGGTTGATTCCTCACCATCTATAATTTTAGTGGGTGTGTGAGGACCGTTCACTATGATACTCCACATATCATAGTCGAGTGCTTGTATGAATATTTTCATCCGAGCTTTCCAATAGGTGTAATTAGACCCATTGAAAAGTGGAGGTCGGTTGGTGGATTGCCCCTCGGCTAGAGAAGTGCCGACATGGGTTGCCATAGATCTTTGGCTCTTTGATTGTTTAGATCAAAGAAGGGCTAGAGCACCGGGCTCTGATACCACTTGTTGCCCAGCTATGCAACCCAAGAGGGGGGGTGAATTGGGTTTCTAAAAATTTAGGCTTAACTAATGACTTATGAAAAATGTTCGTCAATAGCTAAATGAATGAGGAGAATAACTTAATTCAAGACTAATTGCCAAAAGCAAGAATGCAAGGAAATAATGAAGAGTTAAAGAGAAGCAATTATGCACACCACAAACAAAAGGATTTATAGTGGTTCGGTGCCAACCTTGCACCTACATCCACTCCCCAAGCTCCTACTTGGGAATTCCAATCCACTAATCTTGTATTCAACCCGAATACAAATGTGAAACTCTGACTCTAGCTATCCCAAGCTAGTCCACTTATTTTTCGGGTACAAGCCAACCCAATACACTCCGATTCTAGGTTCGGATCAACCTTTTCTTATTTTGGAACCCTTCCAAAATAAAAACAATCACTCAAACTGAGTAAAATAATTTATAGCACAAATAAGTACAAAGAAAGCTCCTTTAATGAGCGAATATAACTTTAAATACACTTTACTTAAAAGAAGAAGCCCCTTTTTGGATTTCTCAAGGTGGATGGAGACTTGATTGAGCGCTTGAGGAGTTGGTAAGCTTGGATTGATGGCTTCTTGAAAGCTTTAAATGAGCTCTTGATTAGGCCTGAAAAGTTGGCTTGAGAAACCCTTTTTCAAATTCTCTCTTTTGAATGCTCTTGAATGCTCTCTTGAATGCTCTTCTTAACTCTTTTAATAATATTTTTGTTTCCCACCTTTTGAATCCTTTTATAGCTTAAGAAATAGAGGAAAACATTCTAGGCTGAAAAAGAGCCGTTAGACCACATTAAATGAGCATTAAAAGCACTTAAAACGGGTTAAAAACTAGCCGTTGCGGAGAAATCCCATCACAGGGGTCGACTCATGGGTCGACTCATGCCTGGGGGTCGACTCATGGGTCGACCTCTGTGGAAGAATACCAGAAAATAGGGTTCTGTAATTTTTGGCCTAAAACTGCAGGGGTCGACTCATGGGTCGACTCATGCCTCAGGGGTCGACTCATGAGTCGACTCACAGTTGTGCCAAGCCAAAAATTCTGCGTGCCAAACAGCTCATGTGCCATGAGTTGACTCATGGGTCGACTCATGATTTTCAAACATGCTATCTTTCAAAATACAAGTCCAAAAATAATGAAATTTTCGCCAATAGATCACAAATCTTTTGTTCTACCATTTGATACTATCAAATCAGGGTTTTGTAAAATTATGATTTTACCCCTGAAGAGCAAAAAGACTTTTTCAAATGAAAATTATTAGTACCCCTTCAACTGCTTTGTAATCATCAAAATCAATCTAGGGAGCAACAGATGACAAAGTCACCTTTTAATGAAAAAGATGAAGGAGCTGATAAAGTTTTAAATCTCATACATAGTGATGTATGTAGACCTATGAACTTAAGTGCCAGAGGAAGATATTAATATTTCATTACAGACGACCTATCTGGGTATGGGTGCGTCTGGCCTGAACATTTGAAATGTTCAAATGATTCAATAATGAAGGATAGAAACAAACTAGATAAGGTGTTAGAACTCTTCGATCAGATCGAGGAGGTAAATACTTATCCAATGAGTTTGTGACATATCTAGAAGAGAATTGGATTCTCTCTCAGTGGATTCCTTTTCGGAACACAGTGTATCTGAAAGGAGAAGTTGAACTTTGTTAGACATGATTCAATCCACGATAGAGTTCACTTCTCTGTCTGTTTTAAGATTATGCTCTTGTGTGACTACCTATTTTACTCTGAAAATATACTGAGTAAGTCTGTAGTGCAGATTCCATATGAGATATGGATCGGGCATAGACCTAGACTCTCTCATCTTTGGGTTTGGAGTTGATCGGCCTATATCAAAGGTTTGCATAAAGATAAACTTGATTCTTGGTCCAATAGGTGTTTAAGGGTTACTAATTCTAACATACTGAAAAACATAAGATGCTCATCAGCAGTAGGGCATTCCTTTTGGAAAGGAGTTCCTTAGAAAAGGAACTGATGCCTATCAAGTTGAACTTGGAAGTTTGACTGGTAGAAAATGAACTGACATAATCTAGTAAACCTACAGAACCGAATTTGATTAGATCAAACTCGGAGCCCATTAAAATAACACCTTTAAGG
Source organism: Elaeis guineensis (assembly GCF_000442705.2). Taxonomy (NCBI): domain Eukaryota; kingdom Viridiplantae; phylum Streptophyta; class Magnoliopsida; order Arecales; family Arecaceae; genus Elaeis; species Elaeis guineensis. The sequence goes on along the minus strand of NC_025993.2, from coordinate 15,016,370 downwards.
AGATCTGGTAGAGTACCGCATTAGCTGGACAGACACTTCAGTGTCTAGGTCTGGGATGGCGATCCTGTTGAGCTCAATGAGATTAACAAGGATCCGATCACCTATAAGGATGCAATGCAGTGGGCTAACTCTGAGAAGTGGCTTGGAGCCATTAAATCCAAATTGAAGTCCATGAAAATCAATAGTGTATGGATACTAGATGATTCACCTGAAGGGATAAAACTCATTGGGTGTGAATGGATTTTTCAAAAGGATCAGAGTAGCACAGATGGGAAGGTGGAGACCTATAAAGCCCGTTTCGCTATTATCCCAAAGTTGGAACATACATTTTGAACATATGTCTTTGTTATGAACAAAGAGGAATCCTGTATTTTTAAGTGGGCAAAATATTCTGTAGTGTTATTCCTTATGTTGTCTGTGGATGAAATTCTCTTAATCGAGAATGGCATTCCAGCATTGCAAGGAATAAAAGTTTGGGTGTCATCTAATTTCTCCATGTTCAAGATCAGATATGGTATACTCACTAATGGTAGTGAGCAGATACCAATCTAATCTAAGTAAGAACCACTGGAAGATTGTATAAACAATCCTTAAGTATTTGGAAAATACTAAGGTCCAGTGACTCAAATATGAAAATACTGACTTTAAACATGTGGATGTTTCGATCTTAGTCAGATCAAGTTGACAATAAGAAAGTGTCGGATCATACCCTAATTGTAGGAGCAATCTGCTAGAAAGGTTCCAAGAAAGATACTTTAGCCTACTCAGTTAGTGATGTAGAGTACATCGTAGCATATGATACTGCCATGTAAGCTGTGTAGTTGCTAAGCTTTATTAGCAGGTTGGGAGTGGCACCCTCCATCGATGGTCCAGTCTTATCGTAGCACTGGAGCCATAGCTCTGGCTAAAGAACCAAAGGACCAGCATACTCTGTATTGCTATCACTTTTGATTTTAGATCAGGGTGACATCGATCTTTGGAAGATCGATTAAAAAAGAGAACTTGACCAACCCATTTGCTAAGGCCTTAGAACTAAGCAGTTCTACGAACTCAAGTGGAAGATAGGATATTTGGTATCATTCTGATTGGCTTTAGTACAAGTGGGAGTTGTTGAAAAATGTATCCTAAAGTCAATCATCTAAGTGGTAGATGATTGAAATTAGTATATGAATTATCTAATAATAATAGTTATTTGGTAGGTTCATCATAAAAGTTCTATCTTCCTTAAATGAACTCCTAAATTATGATGAAGTCCTTAGAACCACAATCAATCGATAAAGAAAGATTTATTGGATGGTTCTTAAATTGTTCATGATCAAATGATAAGTTATTAACAAGAACGATAACTTATCAAGTGTAGGTTACTGTATGCCATATGCATTGGTTGTCTTCGTAATCAAGTGGTGTGGAGACACTGGTATGGCATCCAGATGAAATGTAGGAGTACATCTGCACTGAACGTGACCAACGTAATACTCTACTGTCAAGAGTAGCTAGCTAAGGTCAATGGGTATAAGTATCCCTCTGACCTGAGATCACCATGGTGACTTACAAGCAACTCACTATACTTTGGTGCCGGACTGTCTGTATTTTTAATATAGATTCAAAAGATTTTTGGATACAGTCAAGTACTTGTAAAGTCGGTGTGTGAGTCAAGATGGGATTGATCGCTCCTGATTAACTTCAGAAAGAGAATGTCTCGCTGTGTTTCAATTTAGCAAAACCTAGGCCTGGATAATCCTCATGAGGAGTCACGAGATTTATAAAATTTTGAGACATAATAGAGATGATTTGTATGAGTGTTGACAACATACTCGAAGTCGTCTTGAGTATTATTGGTCAAAGGGATGAATTATACGGTAACCATGGGTTAAGGTTCTTGGAATGTTGCTTTGCATACATTTGACCTATCTGGACGTCGGGAACCATTGCTAGATGGTTACTTTGACTGATACAGAAATTGATTCCTATGCTACCGACTTAGGTTCGAACCTATAGGGTCACACACATAAGAGGTTGTAACCTAATCAGATGGTTAATCGATGATTGAGAATCATTCTAAGGTTAAACGATCAATGTGATTGATGTTTGACCTAATGCAAGTATTACAGGAGGATCAATTAGCAATTGGATTGTAAATTGGCTCAATCTGATTGAGCAATTAGGCTGAGATCAAGTCTAATTGAATTTGATTCAATTAGAATTAGTTTGGACTTAATTGGATTAAGTCTAATTGGTTTATTGGGTAAGCCAGTTGTAAGGGAGAACAAGTCCCTGTTTGACTAGGACATGTATGCACCTAATTTCTAATTAAGTTAGGATTTAAATTAAAATTAAATATAGTTTAATCTGATTTAATTAAGCTCCTAGTTGGACTAGGAACATCCTTAATTAAGTTATAATTAATCTGGATTGGGTTCAAAGAGTTTGACCTAGCCTACATGAGAATCCTAATTAGACTAGGATTCCATCTTCTCCCTTGCGCCACCTAAGAAAGCCCATGCCCACATATTTATTTTTAGATATTTTTTTTGTGATATTCACATCTAAAGAATGTAATCTCATACTACTTATTCTAGAGATTTGAATCAGATTTGATTTGGTTCATTATGGAAAGTGGTTTGGATTTATTTCCTTTGAAAAAGTCTCTCTTGACAAAAACTCCTCTCCCCTCTCTTACGTCAACTTTCTCCATGCCTACCTTTTCTTTTTGTTGCCTCTTTTATGTGTGGTTTCCTGATCTCCATGTAGATAATAAGGGAAGGGCCATTCAAGAGTTGGATGCCCCATGGTTTCCTTGTTTGACTAGGTCATTTGACCTAGTCTACCTTATCTAGTGGTGCCCCTATATGATAGGAGGTGGGAGTCAGAAATCTATGATTTTTTCATAGAAAAGGTATAGAAGAAAGGCAATGGCATGGGTGTTTTTTAAGGTGCCAGTTTTCTTAGAGGAGAGTCTTCTATCAAGACATCAAAAGTTGATGTCTTGTAGAGACAAAAGGTAAGAGAGAAGATTGTCTTCTCTTATTATTTTCTTTTTAGTTTATTTTCTCTTTATTTTATGATTTTTATGTGATAAAAATTTGGGAGAGAAAGAGGGATGGCATGGTGGATCTATGGTCCAATGAGTTAGGGCATGGTGATCTGATTTTGGACATGATCTGATCATATCCTGATGAGAGAAGAAGAAGAAAAGAAGGTCATCTCTTAAGATTTTTTTTAGAACCCTTCTTCTCCATCAATCATGAGATTTTTCTATGAGAAAAATCAGATAACATAAGATCTGAAAGTTTGAGAAACATCTAGATAAGAAGGTCTCCTCATGTCCTAGCATAGAGATGTTCTCAGGACATCAATCGTTGATGTCCTGAAAGAGATGATCTGTCTTCTCTTAGGATCTTTTCTATTATATATTATTTCTAATTTTAGGAAGGTCCAAGGGTTTGTCTTCTTCCTCATTTTTTCTCATATTCTTCATCTCTTGGAATGTCCAAGAGATCTGAAGAATATTTTTAGATTAACTAGAGGGATCCGTAAGAAGCTAGCACTTCGAGTGGATCTTCATTCGACGAACCTCTGATTTTGTTGCAGCCTCATGTGGATCTCCTGTAGAGGTCGGACGTGTGTGCGGCTCTAAAGGCAATAAAAAAAATCAATCATAAAGTTCTCAACCTGCACGAAGGTAAGAGATCTGATCTCTTCTCTTACCTAGATGTGATCTAGGTTTTAGATCTAAAACTGTTTTAAATCTAGGGTATTGATTTGATCAATACTAAAACTTTTATTTTCTGACTTATAAATGCCATATGACATGTTATAAGTCCTAGGTGTAGAGTTTAGTAATCTGATTACATGCATTTAAAAATTAAATTATTTAATTTACATATTCTGCTGCATTATATTTTAAAAATATTTTGAAATTCATGCATGAAATTCTGCACTTTTTTCATCACCCTGTACATTAGTTATCCTCTTTATAAAGGAGTGTGAAGACAATGACATGATATGCAAGTGAGATATAGGAGTACATCTTACTGAACGTGACTAACTTTAGAGCACTCTACAATCAAGAGTTACTCCGAAGATATATGGGTATAAGTGTCCCTCCGACCTGAGATCACCATGATGACTTGCTAGCAACTCATTATGCTTTGATACTGAATTATCTAAGCTTTTAATTCAGAGTTAAAAAATTTTTAGACACAGTCAAATACTTATGAAGTCGGTGTGTGAGTCAAGATGGGATTGACCACTCCAAGTCCTTGGAGAGTATGCTTAAATATGTTTTCAATTTAGCAAAATCTTGACCAAGGTAATTCTTGTGAGGCATCACAAGATTAATTGGGCTGAGACATAATTAGGATGCATTGATCTAGAGTTGACAGTTAACTATCAAGAGATGAATTATGCGATAACCATAGTCCATTAGGGTCTTGGATATTGCTTCACACATATTTGACCTATCCGGATGTTGGGTACCATTGTTAGATAGTCACTTCGATTGGTACAAAAATTTATTCTTGTACTATCAGTTTAGGTTCAAACCTATGAGGTTACACATATAAGAAGTACCTCCC